>NW_006974652.1:0-591 GCF_000164805.1 Carlito syrichta | reverse complement strand
GGCCTTGGGCTTCTGGGATCCAGCCATCCTCCCACCTCGGCCTCCCAGAGTACTGGGATTCCAGGCACGGCCTGCCTTGCCAGGCCTTCTGGTTCCTTTTTGATGAAGGATGGAGGCCAGGGGGGCCAGACTCGTCATCCCAGTGCTTTAGGAAGCCAGGTCAGTGGCTGGCCTTAACCCGAGGGCTGAGAAGCATCCAGACAACTTGGCAAGACCTCGTCTCAACCCTCCATCCCAAATGAACTGGGCATGGTGGCACACACCTGTAGTTCTGGCTCCTCGGAATGCTGGTGAAATACTTGCTGGAGACCGGAGGGCTGAGGCTGCAGTGTCCGGGAATGAGCCCCCACTCTAAAGCCTGGGTGAAGGAATGAAACTCTGACTCAAAGAAAAAGGGAAAAAGGAACAAAAGAAAAAGCATACATTTGTGTACGGAGTTGGGATCATCGTGAACAGACAGAGATCATTTGGGAAGGAGTTCCCAGCCTTGAGCCTAGAGTTCCTGAAAGACAGTGGATCGGCAGATATTCGGGCTGTAGATTTTGGGAGGCTGAGGTGGGGGACTTCTGCAGCCTGGGAGTTCGAGACCAG
>NW_006974651.1:0-410 GCF_000164805.1 Carlito syrichta | reverse complement strand
AGCTACTTTATTCAGCTGGCTATTCAGCTGCATAACTAGTTAAGTCAGCATATT
Organism: Carlito syrichta; assembly: GCF_000164805.1. Classification (NCBI taxonomy): domain Eukaryota; kingdom Metazoa; phylum Chordata; class Mammalia; order Primates; family Tarsiidae; genus Carlito; species Carlito syrichta. Next base: position 356 of record NW_006974651.1, on the reverse strand, counting down.
AATTCAATTTTCTAGCCAGCTGGCTAGCTTGATAATTATCTATTTAAGTCAGATGGGCAGCCAGCTTGCTCGCTAGTTATTTCAGCTGGTTAAGTCAACTGGCAAGCTTTGAAACTAGCTAGTTAAATCAGCTAGATATGTCAGTTAGCTGCCTAGTTAAGTCAGTTAGTTAAGTCACCTTGCTAACCAGTTTGCTACCTAGGTAGGTAGCCAGTTATGTCAGCAGTCTAGGAAGCGGTCTACCTAGTTAAGTCACCTCATTAAATCAGCTGACTAGCAGGTTGGCTAGGTAGGTCGCTTGCAAATTAAGTCAGTTGGCTAGAAAGTTGGCTACCTAGACCATTGACCTAGTTAAT
>NW_006974650.1:2734-5107 GCF_000164805.1 Carlito syrichta | reverse complement strand
ACAAACAAGTAACAAACAAGCAGACAGACAAACAAGCTAACGAACAGGCAGACAGACAAAACGATAGAGTGCACTCACCTGCCGGCATTGAGATCCTCCGTGCTGGGGTCTAGGAGGTCTCTGGGATCTCAGTGGGACCTCCAAATGTTAAACCCAAAATTCAAAATCTGAGAGACCACCAAGGATCCAGCTCCGATGCAAACACACGAGGGTCTTTATTCAGGTTTGAGTCTGGGCTCACATTTGAAGCCGACACAGCAGCTTCAGGGACGAGAGCCCTGACCCAGGCTAACACGCACCTTTTATACATAATTCTGATGGGGTGGAGTGGCTTTACAAACTTGTGCACACAGGATGGGATAAAAACTATATGACGCAGTTACAAAGACTTTGAATAGTTGATTCGAGTTCGATTTATGCAGACTCAAGCTTAGTTACTTGTGATGGACAAGTAACTGCCAAACGGGCAGAATGGAATGCCAGATAAGCTAGGTTTAGCAAGCAGGCAGGAGGTTTGAAACAAGGCAGAACCCACCAAGGGGGTGGCTGGCGCCACCAGTCTACCATTATCTAAGCAAAGGAATGTCCGGGAGGGGCTTATTGCTTAACATTCACACACTGCTACCAGCAGTTGCAGAAGCAATCGGTTATTTTATGGGACAAACAAAAATTAAACTTAACAAAGTTCTAAGTACAAACACTGCAAACAAATACAGTGAACGTGGGGTAGGAATTCATATAGTAATAGTTCTTTTTGAGTTTTTTGGTTTTTTTTTTTTTGAGTTGGAGTCTCACTCTGTCGTCCAGACTGGAATGCAGTGGCCGCTCCCGGCCACCGCAGCCTCGACCTGCTGGGCTCTGGCGATCCTTCTGCCTCAGCCTTCCAAGTAGCCAGAATTACAGGAGTGCGCTATCATGCCTGGCTGATTTTTGTTTATTTATTGTAGAGATGAGGTCTCGCTGCCCAGGTCTCAAACCCATGGGTTCAGGTAATTCACTCACCTCAGCCTCCCAAAGGCATGGGATTACAGGTTGAGCCACCGAGCCCAGGTTTTTTTTTGAGTCTCTCATTTTTTAATTAAATTAAATGTATTTTATGAGTCTGAGTCTCACTCTGTAACCCAGGCAGACATGAAGTGGCTCCACACAGCTTATCAAAATCTTGACCTCTTGAGCTCAACACTTTTTCATCTGTCTCCCAAGCATCTGAAACCACAGGCATGTGTGACCACTCTTGGCTAATTTGTTTCAGCTTTTATAGCTACGTGGATGTGCTATGTTGTACAGGTTAGCCTCAAATTTCTCAGCTCAAGCAGTCTTCTCCCTCTCTCTCTCCCTACCAGTGACCTGGATAAAAACCAAAAAAAGCACACACAACCCAAGAGGGGTCTTTAGGATGCAGGCCCCTTATCTTCTCAGTTACAATGGTCCTCTGAATTAAGTCAGATCCGCTGCTCCAACTCCTTGTCTTGACTTTGGCTGTGCCACCAGGCAGAACCAGGTTTGGAACTGGTGACAAACTGCCTATGGCCCTGGTGACTTGCCCTAGGAATTTACAGCTGGATATTCCAGATCAGGCGACTGTGGGGCTGACATCCACCAGCACCTGTTAGGGTCTGGATAAGGTGAGGGTGAGATGGATGGAGAGGGAGACGTGCAGGGAGATGCAGCACCACCGAAGCTGGCAAGCCAGAGATCTGAGTAAATGCAAAGAATTGCAACACAAGGAGGCGAAAGTAAAACAGATTTATTTAGGGAAAGTTCACCCCCCACAGACAGGGAGTGGGCTACACTCTAGGTAAGTGAGGCCTCATAGCCCCCCAAAGCCCTGGCTTAAATCCTTTCCTTGGAGATGTTGCACGTGACTGCTGCATCTTCCTTATTGACCACCTGTGGATGTCTTGGAGATCCTGTGATGCAGAGACCCATTAATGTCTGTTCATATTATCATAGCCCCTAGAGGAGGGTGTGCCAAGGATTCTAATTCTCCTGTATCTTCCTGAACAACATTTTTTAGTGCTAATGGAGTGTGCTCACCTCCTTATCTCCTAGGCATTCCAAGTGGGTAGCTTCGGGGGATCCTTGACTTCCCTGTAGATAGGGTCCTTTCTCCTGGAGGATTGAATCCCCACCTGCTCCCCCTCTGGGCAGTAATAACTTTTGTAATTACACGTTCTATGACTTTTACAATTCTTGACCAATGTATGATGCCTTAGGCCTTGTAAATTCCCTTTACTCTAGGCAAGCTTGATTGACACTATGAGATACCTGACACCAGGAAGTCTGTTTCTGAAAAGACAAAGTCAGCAAAATTAATTTTTCCTAAAGTGCGCATTTCTCCAAAAGCTTAGCTTCTACTTTCTCATTATTATA
>NW_006974650.1:1130-2337 GCF_000164805.1 Carlito syrichta | reverse complement strand
ACTCTTTTTTATTTCCATGAAATAGCCAGTCTCTGGGCCATTTGGCCTTTCTTAAACAAAACCTGCCTGACGCTGGGCGGGCCTTTAAAGTTGCAACTTGCCTTTCAAAGGGAAATACCTTTAACTGCTATCAACCTTTCCTTCTTGCTGCTGGGCTAGTGGCAGCCCAGGTGAGGCCAACTGCTGATCCCGAATCAGCCACATGTTTCTGTGTTTATTCACTCAATTACACAAGAAATATATTTGAGCATATGCCGCCTCCTGCCACATTCCCCCCTTTGATGCTTGATGTTTTATGGATCTAAAGCATCATTATTCTTAATTTGGTGCATCAACATTATATGGGCTGCAGTGTTTCGTTTAACAACTGTTTCCACAAACTTAGAAATGGCGTTCATAATTATTGGGGCTATGCAAAGGAGGATAAGGCAGGATTCCACCATTAGGACTATAGATCTAGTAATATACTTAAATCCTCCCAGACCCAAGAACATGTTTTCAAATTAATTGCTGATTTTTATGTTTTGCCATTTTTTCACTGGGACATAGGCAAGTTTTTTTTAACATTGGTGGCTATATTAGTTATAACTTTACCATTATTATTTATTTGTAAACAACAGTCAGAGCTATTAAATTTTCCACCTACACCTCCTTCTTCTGCCAGCAGGTAGTCCAAAGTTAAGTGGTTTTGATAAATAGCTACATGCATTTGGGTTGCTGCTGAGCAACAAGCTCAAAAGCCGTGGCTGTTTGATTAGTTATAATTTTTAAGACAGTTTGTAACCTGATAATGCAATTTAGCATCTATATATAGTCATGTAGCATTTCTGACTCCCATCTTGTCCCCATGCGGCTGGGCCATAAGTATTTATAATTCTCTGGGGTGGCCATTCGTTATTTTTCCAAACCTGGGTCCCTCCTATATTAGGAACTTGATTGAGAGATGAGCATCTTGGGTTTTGAGGCTTTCATAAAGAGGAAGGCCTAGTTCATCCCCCCTTGGGTTAGGCAGAAGGAAAAATCCTGGCTGGACTATTTCTATGTTACATGTGCTTTTTCATAACGCTGGGAGTTGGGCATATGCAACCTTTCCGCATATCCAAAATAGCCCTTTAGTACATTGAGAAGATTTAGTTGCATAAGCAGATGCCCAATACCAAAGAGGCTTTGTTGGCCACCAGGCCTGGTGGGTTGAATTCCAGTATAA
>NW_006974650.1:0-972 GCF_000164805.1 Carlito syrichta | reverse complement strand
TCAGTCATTAGTGCCCCTCCACATCCCCAACAATTGGTGACACCAAGTGTCTGAGCTATATTTTCAGCCAAATTTATAAACAGATTCTGCCCTACTTCTCACGATTGAGGGAAGGGTGTTAGTTTTGACTGTTGGGCAGTCGGAGGAACTACTAATTGCACTGTTTCTTTAATTAGCTTTCCAGCTTTGGGTGAGGAATCAAAATTCCAACAAACCCAATTTGTGCTTCTGGGGGTGTTACAAGCTATGACACCAGCTTTAGTGTATTGGTAGCTTTGTTTTGATAATCCAGCAAAGTATAGCTGGCCATTATGGGTGCAGATATGTTTATCAGTATAACAAACTTCTGACTGGGATGAATAACGATGGAAAACCCTTAAGTCTGGCCAGATAGTTTCTATACATTTACATGCTGGGTATAAGGGGAAGCAGTAGATACCCAGATTAGGTAGAAATACATAAAAGCACAAGTAAACTTTCTATAATCAGAAAGGACGGAAATGTTAGTGAAACTCTTTTCTAATATGATCAATGGGGACAACTGTTAATTCTACAACAAATATAAAGTTACAAATGGTTTAGCAAGTATAAAGGTGTCGCTCACCCCTGACCAGCAGGAAGGAGGCAACAACAACGTGTTCTTCTCAAAGCGGTTTATTCAGCCTTTACACCATGCCAGCTTCTTCTTCTTTCTTCCCCGTTGTCCCGTACTTATATCCCTTGGTCTCCACCCACAAGTCCCGTACCAGTGTGTCAGCAGTTCATAGGCTCTGCAGCGTTGCACTTGCGCGGTGCGCAGTGAAGGAGGGCCCGGCGGTATATCATGCACCTAATCATGGGACTTGGCAGAGGTCCCGGGCGCCATCTTCGCTCAGGCCGTGCTCTCCACATCTCCCCCTTTTTTGTTTTATGAACGAGAGAATGCCTGTCTTAGGTTGTCCCTTGCGGAAACGTTCCTTACCCGTCATTGGG
>NW_006974649.1:0-448 GCF_000164805.1 Carlito syrichta | reverse complement strand
TATCTTTCCAAAGTGATTGGGTGCTTTTTGTGGACACAAACTATGTGCTTTACATATTTTTATATTCTGGAGTCCTACTATAAAGTAGGTGCTCAAAAAATGATATACAGATAATACTGGATCTTTCTGCCCAGTTTAAAATTAGATATTTTTTACCATGAGTTTTAAAATAGCCAGTTTAATTCAAGGAACTCTGAAAATCAAATAGGATCACCAAATTGATACTATATTACATAGTGACACTATATTATATAGTGACACTACATTATATAGTGCATGGTTCCCATCAGTGGAGTGATCAATGCAAAGAGCAACTGACCCTGGATATCTTTTCAGGGCCATGAGAGGCTAAGGGGGGAGAAAGAGAAAAGAGTTTTTTATTTTTTTATTTTTTACCAGTTTTCCACATGTCTCTACTCCCCGGGCAGTGTTGGCACTGGCTAACTGG
>NW_006974647.1:0-4107 GCF_000164805.1 Carlito syrichta | reverse complement strand
GTGTGTGTGTGTGAGAGAGAGAGAGAGAGAGAGAGAGAGAGAGACAGAGAGAGAGAGAATACGATCTAAGTGTAATATTTGTGGACAAATTTTAAGTCATTCATAAATAAAACCTCTTGGTATAAACATCAGGCATTCATTAATTCAAAGCTCGGTTCCTCTCTCTCTCTCTCTCTCTCTCTCTTTCTCCTCCTTGTCTCTGTTCAGCTCAAGCAATAACTTTCAAATATCCGTCCAATGCTTTCTTCATGGCAAAAATTATTGCCAGAGACCGCAGTGTTCGAGAAAGCTGCAAATCCTTCTTTCATTAACTCTTTAAATTAAATGCTATATAAATATCCATAAAATGTCATATGACTAGGAACTTAAATGACTACTCTGTAATTTACAAATTTTCAGTTTTTCTTTATTGCCAGATCCATTTTTTTTCTCAGTGCCTCTTCTAATGTAGGTTTAAAAAATTCATTTATTGAACAAGGAGCCATGCAGCAAAAACACGAGTATCTTTATTTTTTTTAATGATAGAGCGGATTGTAATTCAGCCTGGAACCTTTCTGAAGATTAGCTCTATTCCTGAAGCTACGGTTTTCATAGCAAATTGTTTCTTACTTTTAAGAATAATATATCTAGCTTCTGTTATAAATATGATATTTATTTTCTTATATGTGTACTAAGGGCATAACAAAAACTTTTATTGTCAATTATTTTATCTAGATTCAAAGATTTTTAAAGGAATGCTTGATGCTAATTATTTTATATGAGACTTCCCATGTAGTAAATTAGATATTTTGTATAAACATATTTTAACTTACTGAAAGGTTAGAAAGCTGAACTGACTACAATCTTGTATTGAGGTTCTCATGACTTATTCTAAAAATAATATATATACCAAGTGCCAATTTTACCATATCATTTAGGTATAAGGGCCCTTTGGTAATTTGTATACTAATAATGATACCATAGCCAAGTAATTCTTCTTAGGTGTCTTATTAATTGCCTTTGTGCTAAGGTAAACACAAAGTTCACTGAGGAGTCAAGAAGCAAACTAACTTCTGTGTTTTCACTTTCACTACTGTGTAGGACATTTATTTACATAGTTTGCCAGTTCGCCAATGATGCTATGTTTTAAACTCAAGTTTGCATGTTCAAATCAGCTTGTTCAGTGTCTGCATGTATCCTTCTTCCCTTCCACACATTTCTTAAAACAAACATGCGGAAACGTCTCCCTTTCTTCTCAAGCATATATGCTGAAAGTCGGTGTCATAAGCATGTCTCAAAAGTTACCATTTGAAATAAGCAGTGACAGGACACCTTGCTGAAATATCCATATTTGTTGTCCAAAGTCATTTTCCAGGCCCCTGGGTTTGGGCATGATTTCCAGACCCGGTTTCTGAGAGAAGGGTTTGTTTCCCTGCATTTGACTTTTCCCTAAAGCTAAAGCTATTGGAGACTAAAGCTAGTGGAGAACGGAGACATGACTGCCTTTCCCTTCACAACACAAGAGTCTGGTGGCCATCATCATTTTTGATCACCAAATTAGCTTTAAGTTGCAAATAATTCTCATTAATCCCTAAGGACTTGTTCATTTCTGGCCTTGGGGTCATTGAACAGGGGCAGCAATTAGAATCTTTCTTTCTTTCTTTCTTTCTTTCTTTCTTTCTTTCTTTCTTTCTTTCTTTCTTTCTTTCTTTCTCTCTCCTTCCTCTTCTTCTTCCTCTTTCTCTTCTCCTCCTCCTCCTCCTCCTTCTCTCTCCCCCGCCTCCCCTCTCTCTTTCTTTCTTTCTTTCTTTCTTATTTTTTCTCTCGGAGTCTGAGTCTCACTCTGTCACCCAGGTTGGAGTGCAGTGGCATGATCACAGCTCACTGCAGCCTCAACCTCCTGGGCTCAGGCAATCCTTCTGCTTCAGCCTCCCAAGTAGCTGAGTCTACAGGCACAAGCCACAGTACCAGGGACTATTTTCTGATTTCTATGGCTGTTGGTAAGTAAACTAATGATCTAGGTATGTTTCAAAATTTGTTAATCACATTTTTACTGGTCCATCAGGAACTGTTTAAAATAGATGACTCCTGAAACTTATGCCTTGCGCAGAATGCCATCATATGAGGGATTTCTGATGACCCCAACACAGAGTTGTAGGTCCTTTCAGGCTTTCTAGGTTTGGAAACTCTATACTGCCAAAAAGAAAAACAGTTTTGAAATCATCTTGCCTGACAAGACCAAACAAAAGAGTATGCATAAGTACTCTCATTGGTGTATATGCAAAAAGAAATAAAGAATACAATGAGAAAGTAAAGAATACACTCACAAGATGGTGTGACTGAGATTAAAGTACAGATAGTTAGCAGCAGCAAGTTATTCTAAAACTAGTACCACAGTAAAGAAAACCTTCTCATTTTTTTTTAACTTTTAAATTTTTTATTTTAAAATTCTGGGGTACAATTCAGGGTTAGGTATACAAATATCCATTGTGCACATACCCTTGTTGATGAGATGTGCCCCGCCGTTCCCCAGGCAGCTTTCCATTACTGCCAATCTTACCTCCCCACCCCCCACCCCCCACAGTTTCCGACTACTGTCAATCCCTTCCTTATAGTATTAGGACAGTTGTTCAAGGTCCACTTATGAGTGAGACCATGTGATACTGTTTGTCGTTTCTGTGAAAGATCACTCAGTATTATAGACTCTAAGTCCATCCAGGTTGCTGCAAAGTTCATGATTTTGTTCTTCTTTGTGGCTGTGTAATATTTCATCATGTATATGTACCACAATTTTTTTTATCCAGTCCTCTTTTCGTGGGCAGCACGGTTCGTTTCATGTTCTTGCTATTTTGAACAATGCTCTGAAAAACATACATGTGCAGGTATCATTTTTATAGAGTGATTTGAGTTCTTCTGGGTATATTCCAAGCAGGGGGAACGTGAGTTCATATGGAAGGTCATTTTTTGGAACTTTTAGGAATCGTCACACTGTTTTCCACAGATACTGTACTAGTTTACACTCCTACGAACAGTGTAGAAGTGTTCCCTTTTCACCACATCCTCTCCAGCATCTGTTATTTTCTGAGTTACTGATAATGGCCTTTCTGACTGGAGTTAGGTGGTATCTCAGTGCAGTTTTAATTTGCATTTCTTTGATGACTAGTGAGGCTGGACATTTTTTCATGTATCTGTTGGCTGCTCATATGTTTCTTTTGAAAACTGTCTATTCATATCTTTTGCCCACGTTGTAATGGGGCTGTTTCTTTTTTTCTTTTCAGCACGTTTGAGTTCCTTGTAGATCCTAGACATTAGGTCTTTGTCAGACACAGAGTTGGCAAATATTTTTTTCCCAGTCTTCCTGCTCTCTTGATGGTTTCTTTGGCTTTGCAGAAGCTTGTCAGTTTGATGTGGTCCCGCTTGTCTATCTTATCTCTTATGGCAAGGGTGCTTAGGCTTTTGATCAGGAATTGGTTGTCAGTTCCAATTTCCATAAGAGTGTCTTCTGCATTTTCCAAAGGTCTTAGAGTTTGAGATTTTACATTTAGATCTCTGATCTATTTAGAGTTAATTTTTGTGTATGGGGATAGGTAAGGGTCCTGTTTCAATCTTCTGCATGTGGTCAGTCAGTTTTCCCAGCACCATTTACTGAATAGCTTCTCCTCTCCCCAGTGGTAGGTGGTGGAGGCTTTGTCGAAGATGAGTTGGTTGAGAACTTGAGATTTTGCTTCTGGAATCTCCATTCTATTCCGTTAGTCTATATGCCTGTTCTTGTACCAATGTCAGGTTGTTTTGATTATTGTAGCTTTATAATAAAGTTTAAAGTCTGGGAGTGTGATACCTCCTGTTTTTGGTTGTTTTTGCTGAGGATTGTTTTGTAAAGCCTTCTCAATTTGTCCCTAATTTCATTTCCTCTTCAACTATGAGTTTATTCAGGGAAGACATTATTTTAAATTAGTACCATGTCTTACACATTTTGTGCTGTGTGCATGCATTGCCTAATAAAAAATAAAATAAATGATGCCACATAGTTAATATCTTATTCTTCTTGGGGAATAGAACCAGGAGAAATGAGTGAGGTATAACTCTATAGCAAGGATATATTTCAGCTACCATCTGAGGTCTGTAGAC
>NW_006974646.1:0-371 GCF_000164805.1 Carlito syrichta | reverse complement strand
TTTCTATCTTAAAAAGTCTTTATTTCTCTCTTACTCCTCTATGCTTAAGACTGTTGTCTTTAAACACTATTATATTATCATTAGATCCTATGATTGTTGTCAAAAAGTTTATTGTGTGTTAAATCATTCTTTACACAAGGTATTCTGTGTTTCTCTATATTTGTGTTAAAGTCTTTGTTATTGAGACTCTAAATTTTCAGTAGTGTTTACTTGAGTGTGGATTTGCCTATCTTTTAATGAGTTTATGATGTGTCTTAATTCTAACGATGTATGTCTTTCATCAATTCTGTAAGGTTCTCAATCTTATATCTTTGAGTTTCTCTAACACATTTTGCATGTGTGTTTTCAGTATCAGTAATTTCAGTTTGGTA
>NW_006974645.1:0-726 GCF_000164805.1 Carlito syrichta | reverse complement strand
TTGTTCTTTCTTTCTAAGTCTTCTTTCTATGTTTTTTTACAGATCAGGTTAATTCCATGTTCTGGTCTTCAAGTTCTGATGTTCTTTCTTCAGCTAGATTAATTCTGTTTTCCATGCTTGTCATCTTGTTATTTATTTCCTGGATGAAATTTTTTATTGCCAGAATCTCTGTTACAAGTTGTTTCAGTGTTGTATCTTGTCTTTCTTGAATCTTAGTCACTCTTTCCAACTGTTCCCTGATCCCTGTCATATTTTGGGGCCAGTTATTGGTGACTTCCATCATTTAGGCAACAAGATCTGATTTCTCAGGAGTTTTGTCTTTATTAGAATTGGAATTGCCTGAGGTATTACTTTGACTTTTCTTCATTTGTGACAGATCTCTTGGGGTTTTTTTTGTTTTTTGTTTTTCCGTTCTGTTATCAGTGTCTGTGGAAGAGGCTTTCCTTTCTGATGATTCCTCAGTCCTCTATTCTTCCCTGATCCAGACTCTGAATTTGTTCTATTTTGAAATAGGATAGTGGACAGCTTTGCTGTCTCTTGTAGCTTTTGAAATCCGATTAATGTGGGGAATGGGATTCTAGGAGTCAGATGCTATTTGCAAATTAAATGTTCACTTATTGTAGTATGTTTTCCCTGAGATCCACTCCCCACCACTACTCTATATGAGATGCAAAGCAGAAACCATCCTACAAAACAATCTGCAATAACAGCATCCTACAAAACAAT
>NW_006974644.1:0-1082 GCF_000164805.1 Carlito syrichta | reverse complement strand
AAATTAAATGCAAATATTAGCTGGGAGTGGTGGTGAAGGCCTGCGGTTCCAGACACTATGGGGACTGAGATGTGAGGATCGCCTGAGCATGGCAATTGGAGTACGCAGTGGCCAATGTCATTCCCTTGTGCTCCGGCCTTGGCAACAGCATGGGATTCTGACTCCAAAGAATAATAATCACCATCACCCACACCAGCACCACTCCTGCCACACAGCATGAGGGCTCACCCTCAGGGATGGGAGAGGAAAAGGCACTTTCCCGCTTGTCATTTGTGGGAGGTTTCAAAGGTGGCCACTGGACACATCTGTTCCATGCCTTTGGGCACACATTGCAGAAGGCCTGCCTCTACCCTCCACACGTGTGCCCCATGGCAAAGTCACATGTGAGCTCAAGGAAGAGATGGCCCCAAGTTAGGGTGTTTGATGAGCACAGAGCAATCAAGCTGGTCCAGCAACTCTGCAACCAGACCAGGTTCTGATAGACTGGTCTGCCACCTTCAGGCGAGGGGAGAGCCCCTTCCTCTCTTGATCTCTCCATCATCCTCTGTCCATGCAGACATTTCCCTGGGGACCCACAGATGCCTGTAGTGATGCACGGGGGGGGTGACTTTTTTTCCGCTGGAGTCTCCATCTGATGGACTGGTGCATGGCCCCACAATCGTGGCTCACTGGGCCTTGACCTGCACAGCTCAGGCATTCCTCTTGCCTCAGCTCCTGAGCAGGCGGGATTCCATGGGCCATCATGCCTGACTCGATGTTTGGTACCTCTCACCAAGACATTGCATTGTCTGGCCACTTCTCTCGGCTGACAGCTGTGAGACAGTGCCTGGACTGGACTCACAAGTTATGTCAGCGGGAGTGATGCAAAGTAATGCCCAGGGTTGGAGGCCACCACATTACATGTAGCTGGAACCACAGGCACCACCACGCACCACTCCAATGTTGGAGCCATGGGGAACGACGAGTTCTCACTATGTGGCCCAGACTGGTCTCAAACTCTCAGACTCCAGTGGTCCCCAACCTCGGGCTCCCAAAGCCACAGCACAATTGTCTGCCGATCTACCATCATTGGGAACTCTTGG
>NW_006974643.1:0-918 GCF_000164805.1 Carlito syrichta | reverse complement strand
AGCTAGAAGTTTCAGCTAGTTAAGTCAGTTGGCTAGCCAGCTGGCTATCTAGATATGCCAACTTGTTGAGTTAGCTGGCTAGCCAGCTGGCTAGCTGGTTAAGTCAGCTAGTTAATTCAAGTGGCAAGTCAACTGGCTATCTAGGTAGCTCGCTAGTTAAGTTAGCTGGCTAGCCACCTGACTAGGTAGGTAGCTAGCTAATTATGGCAGTTGGCTAGATGACTGGTTAGCTAGTTAAATCAGCAAGGTAAGTGAGCTGGTGAGCCAGCTGGCTAGCTAAGTGGCTAGTTAGTAAAGCCAGTTTGCTAGCCGGATGTCTCTCTAGTTAAATCAGCTGGTTAGACAGCTTGCTAGCTAGGTGGCTGGCAATTTAAGCTGCCTTGTTAGCAGGCTGGTCAAGTAGGTGACCAGCTATTTAAGTCAGCTGGCTAGCTGGCTGACCAGCAGTGTGTCTGACTAGTTAAGTCGACTGACTATCGCAATGCCAAGCCTGTGGCTGCCTATTTATACTGGTTGGCTTTCCATGTGGCGAGTCCACTAGCTAGCTAGCCAGTTGCCTAGCCAGCTCGTCAGCAAGGTAGCTAGCTAGTTAAGACTTGTGGCTAACTGTGTAGCAAACCATGTAGCTAGCTAGTTAAATCAGCAGGCTAGCCAGCTAGCCAGCCTATTAGCTAGTCAGCTAGATAGCCAGCTAGCAAGTTAAGTGAGCTAGCAAGTCAGCTAACTATTCAGGTACCTAGTTAAATCAGTTAGTCAGGTTCCTAGTCAGCTAGCAGGTTAAGTCAGCTAGATAGTTAAGTCTGCTAGCAAATCAACTAGTTACTTAGCTAACTAGTCAGCTAGCAACTCAGCTAGCTGGTGAGATTACTAGTGGGCTCCCTCACTTTTCATCAGGTCAGCTAACTAGTAGACTCACTC
>NW_006974642.1:0-402 GCF_000164805.1 Carlito syrichta | reverse complement strand
TTTATACTGTTGGTGGGAGTGTAAACTAGTACAACTTTTGTGGAGAACAATGTGGCAATACCTAAAAGATCTAAAAATTGACATTCAATACATTCTAGCAATTCTACTAGGAATATGACTAGAGAAACGCAAATCACTCTTTGATAAGATACCTGCACATACATGTTTATTGCAGCAATATTCAAAATAGCAAAAACATGAAACCAACTCCCTATTCATCAAAAGAGAAGTGGATTTTTAAAAAATGGTTCATACACACAATGGAATTTTGTGCACCCATAAAGAAGAATAGAATTATGAGATTTGTAGCAACTTGAATGGACTTGGAGTCTATAATGCTGATTGATTTCTCACAGAAACAAAGAAGTGAGTACCATATGTTCTCACACATAAGCATACCTT
>NW_006974641.1:0-422 GCF_000164805.1 Carlito syrichta | reverse complement strand
TACTCTTTTCCCCAAAGGCAATGCAAACAATCCCTTAATAAGTAGCTGAAAAACAAAACACAAGAGAGAGAAATACGAAAATCCATTAACCCTTTATTATGGGTTGAATTTGTCCTTCCCAAAATGCATATGGTGAAGTCCTAACCCCCAGTTTTTCAAAACATGGCAGTATTTGTATATAGGATCTTTGAAAAACTAATTACTTTAAAATGAGGTCATTAGGATAGGCCTTAATTCAGTGTGACTGTGTGAAATTTCTAATTGAATAACTAACCCCAACAAAAAGAAATGACTCCTTAACCTTTGGAATTAGCCTTAAAATGTCATTTTGATCAGTGATGAACTGCAAATACACAGTGATCCAGTGTCAGTGGAAGAGGCTTTCCCTTCTGATGTTTGCTCAGACCTCTATTCTTCCCTGA
>NW_006974640.1:0-418 GCF_000164805.1 Carlito syrichta | reverse complement strand
TATAGAAAATGGTATATAAGCTGGAAAAAGTTTGAATAAAATTGGCACACAGTCCTTGGCCAGACTGGTCCCAGAAGAACTGCCTCCGAGTCATTTCTTCTCACCGCATCCTGATTCTCTGGTGCAGGCCCAACCCCCCTCCAGTCGGGGCCGGTCCTCGACAAGTTTGTTTCAAAATAGAACAAATTCAGAGTCCAGATCAGGGAAGAATAGAAAACTGAATGAAAGCCTCTCCCACTGCAACTGAAAAACAGAACTAAAGAGATAAGCAAGATATCTGTCAAAAATGAGAAAAAGCCAGTGGGAGACCATAAGTAATTTCAAGTGTAACAAAGAGAAAATGCCTGAAAAGTCAGACTTTGGAGTCCCGAACAATGGAAATCACCAATGACCGATTCCAGAATACAACAGGGATTAG
>NW_006974639.1:0-1029 GCF_000164805.1 Carlito syrichta | reverse complement strand
AGTTAACTATTTAAGACAGCTGCCTAACTAGTTAGCTAGCTAGTTAGCTAACTACTTAAGTCAGCTGGCTAGCTAGTTAGCTACTAGTTAAGTCAGCTTCTTAAGTCAGCTGGCTAGCCAGCTGGCTAGCTATGTAGCGTGCTAATTAAGTCAGTTGACTAGTCAACTGGCTACCTGGTTAAGTCAGTTAGTTTTGTCAACTGTCTAGCCAGCAGGCTAGGTAGGAAGCTAGCTAGATAAATCAGCTTGCTAGCAAGCATGATAGTTGTTCAAGTCAGCTGGTTAAGTCAGCTGGCTAGCCTGCTTTCTATGTTGATAGTTAGCAAGTTAAGTGAGGTGGCAAGCCAGCTTGCTAGCTTAAGCCAGCTAGTTGAGTGAGCTTGCTAGCCAGATGGCTAGATAGGTAGCCAGCTAGTTAAGTCAGCTGCCTAGCCAACTGACTAGCTGGTTAAGTCAGCTAGTTAAGCAAGCTAGCAACCAGCTGCCTAGCAAGTTAAGTCAGCTAGTTAAGTCAGCTGGTAACCAGATGGAAAGCAAGTTAAGTCAGCTAGTTAAGTCACCTGGTAACTGGCAGGCTAGCTAGTTAAGTCAGCACATTAAGTCACTTGGCTATCCAGCTGGTTAGCTAGTTAAAAAGCTAGTTAAATCAGATTGCTCACCATCTGTCTACCTGGTTATTTTAGCTAGTTAAGTCAGCTGGCTAGCTAGGAAGCTAGCAATATAAGTAAGCTTCTTATGGCAGTTTGGTAGCTTGTTGTCATGTAGTTTACTCAGCTGACTAGCTAGTTGTCAGCTTGCTAGTTAATCAGCTGACTAGCCAGTTAGTTAGAAAGCTAGTTAAGTCAGATGGCTAGCTAGCTGGCTAGCTGGTTAAATAAGCTAGTTAATTCAGCAGGTCAGCCAGTAAGGTCAGCTAGTTAAGTCAACTGACTAGCTAGTTAAGTCAGTTAGTTAAATCATCTGGCAAACCAGCTGCCTAGCAGGGTAACTAGCTAGTTAAGTCAGCTGGTTAGCCAGCTGGATAGCAAT
>NW_006974638.1:0-429 GCF_000164805.1 Carlito syrichta | reverse complement strand
ATGCAATAAGGTTGCAGCCTTTTTATTATTCAGGAAAAGCAGCTGGGGGTTTAAACAGTTCTATGGTTTTGTCTTTCCTGGGTTGACTGATGGTTCTGAGGTTCAGTTTCACCTGACCATGATGCTCAGGCATTTTTTGTTTATTCTCTCAGCAACACTGTACAAACCCAAGTATCTTTTTGATTTTCAAGGAAACTGGATTTCTGCCAGATTTTGAATCTGGACAATAAATACTTCATCTTAGCGTCTTTCTGGAATTATTTTGGGATATCTTTCACAAGTATTGCAGACACAGGAATGAACCCGCACCTATTCAAACTTTTGACAGCCTCGTTTGCATTTTTCATACAGACAAACCCCTTCAGGCAGGTGAAATGACTTTGGATGTTGATATTTTTCCACATGCAGATTGTTGAATAGAGAACATGT
>NW_006974637.1:0-433 GCF_000164805.1 Carlito syrichta | reverse complement strand
CTCGCCACATGGAAAGCCAACCAGTATAAATAGGCAGCCACAGGCTTGGCATTGCGATAGCCAGTTGACTTAACTAGCCAGACACACTACTGGTCAGCCAGCTAGCCAGCTGGCTTAAATAGCTGGTTACCTACTTGACCAGCCTGCTAACAAGGCAGCTTAAATTGCCAGCCACCTAGCTAGCAAGCTGTCTAACCAGCTGACTTAACTAGCTGACTTAACTAGAGAGACATCCAGCTAGCAAACTGGCTTTACTAACTAGCCACTTAGCTAGCCAGCCGGCTCACCAGCTCACTTACCTTGCTGATTTAACTAGCTGAACAGTCAGCTAGCCAACTGCCATAATTAGCTAGCTACCTACCTAGTCAGGTGACTAGCCAGCTAACTTAACTAGCGAGCTACCTAGATAGCCAGTTGACTTGCCACTTGAATT
>NW_006974636.1:0-962 GCF_000164805.1 Carlito syrichta | reverse complement strand
CTATGCCCAGATCCATTAGAAGAATCACTGTCTATGGCAGCTAAAGCCTTACAAAATGTAATTCTTAAACAATAAAACTTGAAAGTCTAAATTACTCATGGGCAGCAGAATGAGTGTTGTATTGGCAGGCATGACAACAGAATGAATTTTTTATATCTCCATTAGAGCTCTTGGCGACCAGAGTTATGGGTGCATTGTCAATCAGCAGTAATATTTTGAAAATAATATTATATTTTTCCTAGCAGTAAGTCTTCACAGTGAACGAAAATGCTCAGTAAGCCATGCTATGAACAGATGAGCTGTTTTCCAGGCTTTGTTGCTCCATTTATAGAGCAGAGGCAGAGTAGATTTAGCATAATTCTTAAGGGCACTAAGAATTTTGGAATGGAAAATGAGCATTGGCTTCAGGTGAAAGTCACCAGCTCTATTTACCCCTAACAAGAGATTCAGCCTGTCTTTTGAAGTTGTGAAGCCTGGCATTGACTTGTCTTTAGCTATATAAGTCCTAGATGACATCTTCTTCCAAAATAAGGATGGGTCATCTACATCAAAATTTTGTCTTTTAGTGTAGCCACCTTCATCCATGGTCTCAGCCAGCTCTTCTGGATAACGTGCTGCAGCTTCTCCATGAGGACTTGCTGCTTTAAGTTGCACTTTTACGTTATAGAGACAGTGTCTCTTCTTAAACCTCATGATCTAAAATATGCCCCATTCAAACTCTACTGCAGCTTCTTCACCTCTCTGAGGCTTCACAGAACTGAAGAATCAGACCTTGCCCTGGATTAGGCTTTTACTTAAGGGAATGTCGTGGTTTGTTTGATTTTCTATTCAGACCCCCCAAAAGTTCTACATATCAGCCATAAGTTTGTTTCACTTTCTTATCATTCGTGTGTTCACTGGCGTAGCACTTTAATTTCCTTCAGATCTTTTTTTTTGTATTCACAACTTGGGGAAATGTTTGG
>NW_006974635.1:0-891 GCF_000164805.1 Carlito syrichta | reverse complement strand
GGCAACCCCAAACGCAGGAAATCCATTTTCCTTGCCTGCACACGAAACCCAGATCGAGGACAAGCTGCACCGGCCATCACTGTGGGCACACGCCAGCCTGGGACAGAATGGCACACCAGGGCCTCCACCTCCTGGGTGTCCTGCCCTGTCAGTGCCTGTGATCACTGCCCAGTCTGGGCCCACGTTTGGTGGCCTGCATTCAAAGATGTCATACCCACCCAGCTGATCTGGAGAACAGGGCTGCACAGGGACCCAGGCCACTGCCTCCTTCACCGGCACCAAGGCGAGCTTCCGGGGCCACCCATTGTCTCGAATCATGTACCTGCCCAGGTCTGGGGACTGGTGGGCAGACCTGGAGGTGGCCGGGGGAAGGGCTCAGGACCCCGGGGGCGGGCGTTGGCCTCCAGGGGCTGCCCAGACCAGGCCGAAGCTGGCTGTCTCCCCACAGCGTGGTCCCTCGAAGTCACTGTGACCCCCACAGGCACGAGGAGGCCCCGCCAGCCCCAGCCCCACCCCGTGCATGAGCAGCTTCCTCTGCTCGTGGCCTCCGGAGTGGCTTTGTGCAGGGCCCGCTGCCCTCCTGTTCACCCACGGAGCAGCGGCTGGAATGACCGGCGTGGGGGAGCTGCCCCGCCCCTGAGCTCCCAGCCGCCCGGCCATGGTTGCCTGGCGAAGTTGAGGTCAGTCTTTCACACCAGGAAGGCCCAGGGGGTCTCAGCGGGGTTTGCTACTGAGCAGATGCCGCCACTGGCACCCGGGGCAGGGGCTGACGGAGCAACCTGGGGGCGACTGGGGTGGGGCTAGTTCCAGAGCCGGCCTCTGCCTCGGCCCGGCAGCCAGACCCAGGAGCCCAGCACCCGCCCGAGAGCCGGCAAGGCTGGGATGTGCTGT
>NW_006974634.1:0-1044 GCF_000164805.1 Carlito syrichta | reverse complement strand
ATGGATTTCCTGCGTTTGGGGTTGCCTTTCTCACCCGCTTCCCCACCTCCCACTCTGCCCGAGTGAAGGGGGTCCCTGAGCGGAGTCGCAGGATCACAGACACTGCAGACAAGCCCCTCTGGGGCTTCCCCTCCGCTCGCCTTGGCTCTGAGGGTCAACCATGTGCACTGAGCCCGCTAGGCCGGGCCTGGCCAGTGGGCAGAGAGGACACAGCCCAGATGGCTGAGGTTCACACACACTCACGCACACACACACATTCACACTCACACACACACACACGGGCATACTCAATCACATACAGACGCTCATGATCACGATCACACACAAACACACCCACAGTCACACTCACAACTGCAGTCAATCACATACACAATCACACACAACACCCACACACACACACAGTCACACACGTACACACTCATACACTTACCTGTTCACATACAATTATTACTCGTACAAAATCACTCAGACTCTCAATCACCCACACACACAGCACACTTACACATGCACACACAATCCCGCATACACTTATACACCCACACACTCACAATCACACACATTCGCACAATCACACATGCACAGTGACACATTCAGACTCACAATCACACACACATGCAAACACACACTCACATTCACTCACACTCATACACACACAGGAAGGGCAGGCCTCACACAGGGTGTGTCTCAGGAGGGTCGTCACATGCACGTGGTGGAGGGAAGGGCCCCAGGTAGGAGAGCAACGTCGTAGAGCCCAGAGTCAGGAAGGGATTGTGAGAAGCTCAAGCCCACAGGCAGCAGCCAGAGGCTGGGGTCACTGAGGCAACTGTCGAACAGCCTGGAGGGGTTGCGTGGCCTTCACATCGCCCCATCCCTTCTCCCACCCTCTTCTCGGGGAGCTGCTGGCTGTCAGCTTGGCAACCGTGCTGCTGACAGGCCCAAGGCTGCTGCTGAGACCCCTTCGGCCCCCTGAGAGCTCGGAGGCCTAGGTGGAGCAGCCTCGGGCAGCCTCACGCCCGCAGAGTATATGCTCCTCGGGGACAGGTA
>NW_006974633.1:0-805 GCF_000164805.1 Carlito syrichta | reverse complement strand
GGCTCAAGCAATCCTCCTGCCCAGTGTCCAGGGCTGATCTCAAACCCCCAGGCTAAGGCCGTCCACTCACATTGGCCTTGGGGAAAGGGAGGGTGTGACTCTCAAACCTTTGAGGGGCCAGGATGGCTGAGCAACTCATCACTGTCTCCTCGGCACTCAGGGAGGCCGAGAAGGGAGGATGACCGGGTCCTGGGAGCTCGAGACCAGGCTGGACACCATAGCAAGCCCTGAGCTCGAACCCAAGTAAAATACAGAAAACCTTGCATGAGGGCAGGCCTCGGTGGGAGGATAGTCTCCAGTCCAGAGTTCAAGGCCAGACAGGAAGACCAGGATGTCGACTAAATGGAAAACCTGTGATTGCAGCAGTTTGGGAGGCCCAGGCCGAGACAATGACCCAAGTTGGGCGGTTTCAGAGCAGCTTCAGCAGCCTAGTGAGGAAAGAAAGGAAGAAAGAAAGAAAGAATAAGGGAAGGAAGGAAGGACAGAAAAAAATTAAAAAATTTCATTCTCTTGCAAATCTTCTTCCCCCAGTTCTTTCCCCTGCCTTCCCCACATATGAGGGTTCCCCAAGCTCAGCACACTCCAGCCCCAACCCCCCCATGTTGCTCCTTTGGTATGGGAGTTTCTGAGTCTCCCTGGCCGGGTTCTTCTGGCTCTCCAAATCCCTTTTTTCCTGGCTCTAAAGCCAGTAGCCCTGTGAACACACCTTGTGCAATTGAGAATCTGTGTATGATTCTGATGTTTTTTAGACTGGGTCTGGCTCTGTCACCCAGGCTGGGGCTAGGGGACACAACCATCATCCCTG
>NW_006974632.1:0-884 GCF_000164805.1 Carlito syrichta | reverse complement strand
ATCATGCCTGTATACTTCAGCCTGGTGAAACAGTGAGACCTTGACTTGAAGGAAAGAAAGAAAGAAAGAAAGAAAGAAAGAAAGAAAGAAAGAAAGAAAGAAAGAAAGAAAGAAAGAAAGAAAGAAAAGAAGGAAGGAAGGAAGGAGGAAGTGAGGGAGGGAGGGACAGGGAGGGAAGGAAGAAAGGAAGGAAGGAAAGAGAGAGAAAGAGAAGGAGAAAGAGAAAGAAAGAAAGAAAGAAAGAAGGAAGGAAGGAAGGAAGGAAAGAAAGAGGATTCCTGTGAGATTGTGCTCACTTAGCTAATCCCCCATCTTGAGGTAAGCTGTGCCATATAACATACCATAATCATGGGAGTGATATCTCTCTTTTTTATTTTTTATTTTTTTGAGTCGGAGTCTCACTCTCCCTGCTGGTAAGGGATATATCCACGACATGCTGGTTGGCCTAGACCCAAGTCATGTGCTCTCATGGGAGGCACAGTCAGCTTGGAAGGATCCATGTGGACTCAGACCAAGGGAGGGCTGGTTCTCAGGAGGCAACCAGGGTCAGGTTTCCAGAGGACTGTGGAGGACACTGAGAAACACCGGGAGACAGCAGCCACATGGCATCCTCCCACTCGGGAGATATTTTGTGACTGTGTTTACTAGTTATGGGCTGGTTACAAGCATTTCTTTTTTTATTTGTTTTATTTGAAAGATGTAGGTACAATTCAGGGCTAGGTGTATTTGGTCCTCACTTTGCCTGGTTTGAGATCAGGTACGCTTATCGATGTTGTGTCCCCCACCCCCACCCCTCTACTGCCAATCCCTTTCTTATAGTATTACGGTAAATGTTCAGGGTCCGCTGATGAGTCAGAACACGCGGTGCTCTGTTCTTTGTTTCT
>NW_006974631.1:0-1297 GCF_000164805.1 Carlito syrichta | reverse complement strand
TAGACGTTTCTCCTTTGCCAGCTTGCATGATGTCCCATTTTTTCAGTAGATGGCACTGGAGAGACACTGAAGAATGAAAAAGTGTATCTTCTTCATTCCTATGTTCTTTCTTCTCCTTGTTTCCACAGCACTTGGTGTACACCAGTGTGTGGGACAACTCATCACCTAGCAAGTTTCAGGGACTCGCTACACATCCCAGGAAGTCCCATCGGTGCCCCAGTTGGCTTTCAAATAAGTCTCAGTGACACCCCAGGGAGTGCCTCCCATCAAAAGTTTCAGCAGTACCACAGTGGCAGCTTTCCAACAAGCCCCAATAGTGCCACCACAGGTAACTTCTTCATGAGCTTTTATCTGCACCACAGAGGGCAGCTTTCTGACTACAAGCCCCACCCTTAGGACCACCACAAACTTCTCTATGTTGAACAGAAAAGTCACAGAGAAAAGAAGTTTCTTCTTATTTGACAAGACTTTCTCTGCCAGTTATCAGCTTAGTGCCTCTCGGTACCACATCTACCACAGCCTCACCTCATCCAATGAGACCTTAATCTCAGCTTTGAATGGGAGTCTCTTTCTCTTTTGTTCCTTTCTTATATATTCTTCTATCCATCATAAAAGCAATGGTTGTTCTTTTCACCCACTATTCTATTTGTTAGAGTTCCCTTTATCCCTTGGTAGTTAATTCAGTTACTAGTTAATAATTGTATATATTAAAATTTCCCTATTCTAATTACTGTGTACTGGCTGAACCTCAACTGGCACAGAATAATACTGGGAATAATACTATAGGAGATGAATGCACAAAGATGGGATTTGGAGACCAGTCTGGTTGCACCTTTGGGCTTCTTGTCAGTGGGACATGAGATGCTAGTTACCCATGGATCCAGTGGCATCCAGTGGCTCTCGTCTTTGGCTGATTAGAATGAAAAGCCAATTGATACAAGTGCCTTGGGAACCCAACTGGATGCTGTACTAGACTGTGGGTGTCCTGCACACCCTGGCTGAGCAAGCCACACCAGCAAAAGAGGAGAAAGCCATAGAAACCAGAAAGAGAGGTCCCTTCCTCCTGCACTGTCTCTCTAGCACCCTCTACAGACAACACTTCACATGGGACCAGTTGGCAAATATTCATAAAATTCAGATAACAGACACACCTGATTAACACAAAAATAAGGATGGGAATGGTGTGAAAACTGATGTAGGTAGTGCTCCAATCTGATGTTAGAAGGTGCTAAAATCACACATGCATCAGTTTTAGTTAATCTCAAAGAATACTATGGAGTAATTTCTCCTTGTTTCC
>NW_006974630.1:0-803 GCF_000164805.1 Carlito syrichta | reverse complement strand
GTCTCAGCCCACCAGCTGGGCTAGCAACTGAACTCAGCCTCCCAAAGTGCTAGGATGATGAGGCTAAGACCTAGAGTCCGACCTCGATCCTTCATCAAAAAAGAATCAGAAGGTCTGGCTCAGCATCCCAAGGTTGGAATCCCAGCACTCTGGGAGGCCAAGTTGGGAGGATGCCTAAGCCCAGGAGCCCACGGCCAGCCCAGGCCATGCAGAGACTCCATTTCCACACCCAACCAAACAGGGGGTCTAGGGTCGAGGTGCCCACTGTCCCAGCCACTACAGAGGCTGAGGTGGGAGAATCACTGGAGCCTGCAAATTTGAGGCAGGCAGCAGACAATGGTCATTTCCCTGGGCACCAGCCTGGGCCACAGAGTCAGACCCTGTCTTCAAAAACATGAGAAGCATACACAGATTCTCAACTACGCATGGTGTGTTCACAGGGTGACTGGTTTTATAGCCAGGAAAAATGGGATTGGAGGGTTAGAAATTGTCCCTGGTCTTTCTTGTCAGAATGGCTTTGTTGCCGAATGGGAGGGTCAGCCTGCCTGGGGCACATTTCACACCTCAGAAAGGAGAGCCGGCAGGAACCCAGCCACAGAAGCTTGGAAGCTCACACACCATACTGGGGGCAGTAATTTGGAGGGGGTTGGGATTGAAAGGTGCTGAGCTTTGGCACCTTCCCATGTGGAGGACGGGGACTGAGGGCAGAAGGTTTGCAGGAGAATGAATTTCTTTTTCTTTCTTTCTTTCTTTCTTTCTTTCTTTCTTTCTTTCTTTCTTTCTTTCTTTTTCTTCTTCTTCTT
>NW_006974629.1:0-771 GCF_000164805.1 Carlito syrichta | reverse complement strand
TCAGAACTGATCTGGTATATCTGAGTAGACCATGAAAAGGCTCTGGGGAGACCAAGCTTGCCTGTCCTCCTGAGAGGGTCCTGGGAGAGGTCCCGTTCCCCCAAGCTTCATCTCTTCTCTTGCCAGAATTCAAGCACCAACACTAGAATAACTGCAGGCTTTCCTCACACCTTTGGTTAAATCTCTGCCTCTCCACAAAGTTGATGTGACCCTGCTTTTCACAAGAATTTTCAAGAATCTCTTGGCCCAAATTCTATTCAATTCACAAATTTGCCCCAAATTACAGTGCGTAGGCTTCATCTGTGGCCACTTCTTGTTTCCTCATAAACACGACCCATTTCTTCATTTGGGATTGCATTCATCTGTGTGACAAAATTGCTGCATACCAACTGTGTAAACCTATTGTTCTACACTTTGGGAAACATCAGAAAGGTATTTAGAGAGGCAACAGTTTCTCATCGGGCTCTTGAGGAATTTATCTTTGAATTAGAGAGTTGAGGTGAGGTCCAAAGAACTTTGATTCAGAGTAGAAAGCTCCGTGTGCCATTAAAGGAAGAGGCAGAGTGCCTGCAGAAAGGTGCATCCTGGCATGGCGTGCTAGTTATTAAGCCGTCGTCTCTCAGCTCCAAGCCTGCCCTTCCTGCTAATACTGAGGCTGGAACTCAAGCTTCATCTGTGCCTCTTCAGCTGCTCGCTGTTGGGTTCTGCCAACAGAAAGCTCTAGAGGCCAACTGTAAGACTGAACAAGGATGAAGAGATTTGCTTCACCGG
>NW_006974628.1:0-2059 GCF_000164805.1 Carlito syrichta | reverse complement strand
AGCTAGGCAGCCGGCTTGCCTACTAACTCAATTAGCTAGCTACGTACATAGTAAAGTGGCTAGCCAGTTGACTTAACTAACAGACATAACCAGCTAACCAGCTGGTAGCCAGCAGTCAACTAGCTGACTTAACTATTTAGCCAGTTCTCTAACCAGATGACTTAACTAGTTGATATCACTATCTAGCCAGGTGGCTAGCCAGGTGACTAAATTAGCTAGCTAACTACATATCCCGATGGCTTACCAGCTGACATAACTTCCTAGCTACCTAGATAACCAGCTTTTAGTGAGTTGACTTAACTAGTTTTCTTAACTAGCTAGCCAACTGGTTAACCAGCTGACTTAAATAGCTAACTAACCAGCTAGGCAGCTGGCAAACCAGCTGAATTAACTAGCTGACTTAACTCGCAAGCCAACTGACTAAACTACCTGATTTAACTAGCTAGCTACTTAGTTATCCAGCTGACTTTACTAGCTGAAATAACTAGCCAGCTACCTTGCTAGTTATCTAGCTAACTACCAGATGTAACTAGCTGACTTAACTAGATAACTTGTTGGCATAACTAGCTGACTTAACTAGCTAGAACCTAGCTAGTCAGCTGACTTCACTAGCTTAAATAACCAGGTGGCCAGCTGTCTAGCTATCTGACTGAACTAGGTTTTAATGAGTTAGTGAGCTGTCTAACCAAATGACTTAATGAGGTGACTTAACTAGCTAGCCAGCTGGTTAACCAACTGACTTATCTAGTTAATTAACGAGCTAGGCAGCTGGCAAGACAGATGACTAACTAGCTGGCTTAACCAGTTATCCAGCTGGCTGGCAACTTGACTTACCTAGTTCTCTACCTCTCTAGCCACCTGGATATTCAGCTTTCTTAACTTGCTGACTTAATTAGCTAGCCAGCTGGCTAGCCAAGTGACTTAACTAGGACACTACCTAGCTAGCCAGTTGGCTAGCCAGCTGACTTAACTAGCTGTCTTAACTAGCTGGCCTGCTTTCCAGCCAGTTGAATTAACTAGATTGCTACAGAGTTAGCCAGCTGTCTATACAGCTAAATTACCTAGGTGACTTATCTACCTAGCCAGCTGTCTAGCCAGATGACTTAACTAGCAAGCTGCGTAGTTAGCCATCTGCCTAGTCAGCTGACTTACCTACGTGACTTAACTAGCTAGCCCGGTGGTCTAGACAGCTGACTTAACTACCTAGCTACCTAGCTAGCAAGCTGGCTAGTCAGCTGATTTAAATAGGTGACTTCACTTGGTAGCCAGCTGACTTAATTGCCTACCTACCTAGCTAGCCAGCAGTCTAGTCAGATGACATAACTACCTGACTTAACTAAATAGCCAGCTGGCTACCCAGCAGGCTTAACTAGCTAGGTACCTAGCTAGACAACAGCATAGCCAGCTGAGTTAACTAACTGACATAACTAGATTCTTAATAACTAGCCAGATGAATTAAGTAGCTAACAATCTACAAAGCCTGCTGGCTTGTCAGCTGACTTAACTACATAACTGCCTACCAAACCTGCCTGACAGTGATCGGACTTAACTTGGTTGCTTAACTAGCTATCGAGCTTGCTAGCCAGCTCACCTTATTAACTAGTTATCCTGCTACCTGGATAGTCTGCTGCCATAACTAACCGACTTACCTAGCTAGCCAGCTGATTTTACTAGTGGACTTAACTATCTAGCTACAAAGCTAGCTAGCTGATTTGACTAGCTGACTTAACTAGCTAGCCAACTGACTGGCTGGCTGAATTAACTAGTTGACTTAACCAGCTAGCCAGCAGCCTAGCTAGCTGCCTTAACTAGCTAGCTAACTAAAGCTGCTGGAAAGTCAGCTGAATTAACTAACTGAATTAACTAGCTAGCCAGCTGGCTAGCCAGCTGACTTAACTAGCTCTCTACCTAGCTAGCCAACTCACTAACCAGCAGACTTAACTAGCTGACTTAACTAGCTATCCAGCTTGCTAGCCAACTGACTTAACTAGCTAGCTACATAGTTAACCAGCTGGCTAGCCAGCTTACTTAACTAGCTGACTGAATTAGCTGGCCTGCT
>NW_006974627.1:0-4925 GCF_000164805.1 Carlito syrichta | reverse complement strand
GGACCATTGATCTTGTTTATCCTTTCGAAGAACCAGCTTTTTGTTTCATTGATTTTTTGTGTTGTCTTTTTGTCTCCTATGTCCTGGATTTGGGCTTTTATTTTGGTGATCTGGATTCTTCTGCTGAAATTAGGGTTTTGTGGTCCTGCTTTTCCAGCTTCCTTAGGTGGCTTGTTAGGCTGTTAATTTGTGCTCCTTCCATTTTCTTCATGTGAGATTGTAGGGATATAAATTCCCCTCTTACTACAGCTTTCATGGCATTCCAGAGATTCTGGTAAGATGTTTCTTCATTTTCATTTGTTTCCAGGTATCTTTTGATTTGTGTTTTCATTACATCATTGACTCAGGAGTTGTTTAGCATCATACTGTTTAGTGTCCATGTCATTGTGGGTTGTGGGGGAATCTTGTTGGTGTTAATGTTTATTTGTATTACACTGTGGTCCGAGAAGGTGCATGATAAAATTACGGTCCTTTTAAATTTGCTTATGCTTGATTTATGGCCACTTATGTGACCAATCTTAGAATATGTTCCATGCGTTGATGAGTAGAATGTGTATTCTGTGGTCTTTGGATGGAGTGTTCTGTAGGTATCAATTAAGTCCATTTGGTCAGGAGTCACATTGAGGTTCCGGATCTCATTGCTAATTTTTTGTCCTGATGATCTGTCTAAGGTTGTGAGTGGGGTATTAAAGTCCCCAGTTATGATGGTGTTAGAGTCAATATTTTTCTTTAGTTTTCCTAGGAGTTGCTTTATAAAAGTTGGTGCACCCATATTAGGTCCATATATGTTTAGGATAGATACTTCTTGTTGAAGGAGTGAACCTTTTATCATTATGTAGTGGCCCTCTGTATCTTTTTTAATTTTGATAGCTTAAATGACATTTTGTCTGAAATTAGGACTGCAACTCCTCCTTTCTTTTGTGTTCCATTTGCCTGAAAATTTATTTACCATCCTCTTACTTTGAGCCTGTGCATGTCCTTTCTAGTGATATGGGTCTCTTGAAGGCAGTATATCGTTGTCTAGTGACATTTTATCTATTTTTCTATTATATATCTTTTCAGGGTGCATTTAGTCCATTCACGTTCAGGCAAATTATTGAAATGTGAGAGTTCATCCCTATCATAGAGTTCTTATAGAATTGTTCTTCCACTTGGTTTATTGTCTTTCTTTTGGCTTTGGAGTTGGTTCCTGTGTATTTTATTCTTTTTCCTCTACTCTTGTGAAGAAGGTTGTCCTTTTTTTCCCCTTTTATTCTGTGTTTAGTACTTTCTTAAGTGTTTCATGTAGAGGTAGTTTGGTGGCAGCGTAAGTTCTTAGGGATTGGATATCTGGGAAAGATTTTAATTCTCCCTCGCTGATGAAGCTTAACTTGGCTGGGTAGTTTATTCTTGGTTGAAATTGTTAATCTTTTAGGACTTTGAAGATAGGGCTTCAAGCTCTCCTAGCCTTCAGGGTTTCTGAAGATAAATCTGCTGCTATTTTGATTGGTCTTCCATGGTAGTTGATCTTGCCTTTTTCTCTTGCTGCCTTTAGGATTTTCTCTTTTATGCCTACTTTGTTCAGGTGAACTATTATGTGTCTAGGAGTTGGTCTTCTCATTTGTTGTCTTGCAGGGGTTCTCTGAATCTCTTGTTTTTGAATTTTTGCATCATTGATTAGATAAGGGAAGTTTTCTTGAAAGATCTCATGGAAGGTTTGTTCCAGTGTGGTCTCTGTCTCTCTTTCTGCCTCAGGAAGGCCAATTACTCTTAGATTCGGTCTCTTGAAGTATTCACACATCTTTTGAATGATTTTTTTCTGTCTTTTTGAGCTTATTTTCTGTGTTTTTAAGAGTTTGGGTTAGTTCTATATTTTATTCCTCAAGCTCTGAGATTCTTTCTTCTGCTTGGGTAATTCTGCTTTCTGTGCTTATCATTTTGTTATTTATTTCATTCACCATATTCTTTATTACTGTTATCTCAGATATCATCTCCTTTCTAGTTTCCTCTTGACTCTCCTCAATTCTTTTTAATCTCTGCATTAATGTCTTGATATCTAGCTTTGTAGTTTGAGACCAGTCATTCTGGAGGCTCCTCATTGTTTGCATTCCAAAGTCAGTTTTCTCAGTGTCTGCCCTTCCAGGGGTCTGGGAGAGACCCATATTCTTCTTTTGGTTTTTCTTCATTTGTGTAGATTTTTCACTCTCTCCCCTTTTCCTCCCCTTCTTTAATCCTGTTTTTCAGGGAAGGTGTGATTACTTTTGCTTCACTTGTATAATCTCTTGTTCTTCCTTATGAGGGTCCTCTGGCTTTGTTCTCTTTTGAGGTTGGAGTGTGGGCTGCGGACTGTACTTTTCACAATTTTGAGGTTTAATTGAGGGGTAAACTGTGATTCAGTATCTATATGCTGGTTACAGCATCCACCACCAAGTATATGAGCACACTGGTACCTATTTCCTACTGCCTTACAATCTGTCTGTGCAGCCAGGTGTAACTTGGGTCCCTAGAGCAAAAGAATGTACAAAAGAGGAAAATAATGCAGCAACAGAGGTCAATAGGAATTTAGTAAGAGAGAAAAGTGAGAGGGAAAACTTACATACATAACAACTAACAGGTGAAAAAGAGACACAAGACTGGAAAGAAGTGTGGAAAAAAAAACCAGGAGGAAAATTCCCTAAAGAATACTGGTAGCTACACAGAGACAGACTGATAAGATCATGAAACAGATAGTGTAAGTTAGAAAGCAAACAATAGTGAGCAAAACATACAGTCAGCATGATAAAATCAAAGGTCAAAATAAGCGATCAGACTAGTTCTGAAATATTTCCTTAGTGGCTAAAGTCACTTGAGCTCTGATTTCCAGTCTCTCCCCTTTGTTTTTGATGCAGGCAGCTATCCTGCTGCCCGGGAGGTCTGTGACTCTTAGTTGTTACAGTCTGTTCAGCATAGGGGAGGGGCTTTGTCTCTTGTTTAACAACGTCACCGAGGGAACCAAGGTGGAGGCTCTGCTAGGTGGGCAGGGCAATGCAAGTCTGCCTGGAGAATGGTGGAGGTGGTAGCTTCACTTTCATTCCCTCCTCTGGAGCTGGAAGCCTCCAATCAGCAACTTACACATGCTTGGGGTTCTGTTCCTTTATACAAGCTTGAGGTCGCACTCTGAGTGCCTCAGCCAGGGTGGGCCTGGGACTCCAGAGCTCCAAAGCTCCAAAGGGCAGGTGCTGTCCCTCGGTCCCTCACAGGGCACTTCAGCCAGAAATGGGACCAGTATCTCTGAGGGGCAGGTGCCCAGAGCCTCCCTGGGTGACAGGCTGTTTGATGTTGGGTGCTAGGTGAGACGATGTAGCCAGGGAGGGAGCTGAGACCTGGGACTCCTGAGCAGGTGGGAGTCACATACAGTGGAGCAGCCACAGCCAGGGGCTTCAATATCTGGCCCTGCGTGGGACTGAAGTTCCCCAGGCCTCGTACCAGAGCAGCTGGTGGTGAGCAGGGGGCTGCGGGAAGAAAAGTAAGAGTCTTTTTGGGAACTCACGTTCGAAATGTCTCACAAATCCACCTATGCCATCGCCATCTTGTGTCTTCCTCGAAATTGTTCCTTTCAGCTGCTCACAGTTAAGCCCCTCTGCTGTCTCCTGTGGAGCTGTGGCCTCACACACAATCTCCACTGAGGGAAGGAGGAGGAGGCAGTGGGGTGGGTAGGACTTCAGTCTTCCCCTCCCACTCTCGTATTTTGAGGGGAATCCTTTCCAGTGGGAAGGTGCAAGAGTATATCTTCCCCAGGTGCTGGCAGGGGGCACCCCAGTCAGGCTTATCCTAGAGTAGAGTCCACTTGTTGTGGCTGGCTTCCAGGCTCTTCCTGGTTTCATCCCTCTCAGTTGTGCCCCAGCCATGTGGGTCTAATGTTCAGAGGTTTGCTGGAGAGGAGAATGTTGGGTCAGCCTCAGACTCACCACTGCTCTCTTCAGGAGCCTTTCTCATCCTTTTATGGTCACACCCTTTCTCCCATGGCTGAATCAGTGTAGGAGGTGGGGCACCTGAGACTCAGCATTTGCTCTGTCCCTCCAGTGTTTATGCTTTCTGGATATCCTCTCTGGCTGATGATCAAACTCTGAAGTAGTAACTCAGTGGTCACAAAGATTAGATCTGTCTTTCCATGATGAGCAAGCTGGAGCACTTTCCTGCCCAGTTTTCAAGATAGTGGCAGGAGTGCCTCTTTCATCTTCTCCAGTGAGGCTCTGCCTCTGGGATCCCTCACTGGGTACCCTCTGCAGCCCTTACTGCCAGTGTCCAGCCAGGCACTGTGGTGGCAAGGTAGAGCCTCGAGGTGACAGTCACTCTCAGCAGCTTCTTCCTGGGAAGGGTTTTGCTGGGTAATTTTTAAAATGGCACCTGGTTTCTGCACCCTGGGAAGTGCTAGGTCCAAAGGAGAGCAGCTGTGGCACCAGTCACTTAACCAGGAGAGCCCTTGCTTGCTTCCAAGTTCCCAATCAGTCAGCCACTCATATGCCTACTTATTCACAGACAAGGATGCAACATTTTCCATACACTCAGTCACTCACACTGGGACTGACAGAGTCTGACTGGCTCAGCCATCTTCCCAGTAGTCCTTTGTGTGTGTGTGTGTGTGTGTGTGTGTGTGTGTTTTAACTAGTTTACTGAGTTCATAATAGCGCCCATTAACAGGTATGGCATGTTTCATTTTGGATCAGATTACTTTCACTATTGTTCTGAGCTTAAGATTTTGACCAAGGGAATCAAAGTGGTTAACAAAGTAGACCTCATTCATCTGAGGGGCCAACTTCTATAAACAATTTTTTCCATCTCCATCTTCAAATTGCAAAATTAACTAAGGAAAAATGTCAGTAAATGCAGAGTAGGCAAAGGATGTCAGATAATTAGTAATCAAAATTTTCAGTCAATGTAAAATATTTTCTCTAATAAAAAATCAT
>NW_006974626.1:0-724 GCF_000164805.1 Carlito syrichta | reverse complement strand
AGGAGCCAGAACAACAGGCATGTGTCATTACACCTGGCTCATTTGGAACGGAGGGTAGAGACGAGGACTCGCCGAGTTGCCAAGGCGTGTCTCAGCCTGTGGACTGGGGCCAGCCGATGGCCTCAGACTCCCAACTGCTGGGATGAAGTGGCTGAGACCCTGAACACAGCCTCGATCCTTCATCAAAAAAGAACCAGAAGGCTTGGCAGTGCGGTCCATGCCTGGAATCTCAGCACTCTGGGAGGCTGGCCTGAGTTGGGTACTTTGCAATCAGCTTGAGCAACATAGTGAGGACTGGAGCCCAGGAGCCCAAGGCCAGCCCCAGCCACACAGGAAGACGTGTCTTCGCACCCATCCAAAGAGGGGATCTGGGATGGAGGTGCCCATGGTTCCAGAAACTCCAGAGCATGAGATGGGAGGATTGCCAGAGCCCACGATTTTGAGACGGGCGTTGAATGATGGTCGTGTCCCTGGGCCCCGGACTGGGCCACAAAACCAGATCCTGTCTCCAAAAACATCAGAATCATACACAGATTCTCAAATGCACATGCTGTCTTCACAGGGTGACTGAATTCAGAGCCAGAAAAAATTGGATTGGGGGGAATAATGGTTTCCAGGAGAGGGATGTGTCCCTGGCCCATCTTGGCAGAAGCTTCCTGTTTCTGAGTCAGAGGGTCAGGCTGCCTGTGGCACATTTCTCACCTCAGAGAGGGGAACTGGCAGG
>NW_006974625.1:1892-4987 GCF_000164805.1 Carlito syrichta | reverse complement strand
CGCCCACCCCTCCACCCACCTCATTCCCCAGGAAGGGCTCACTCCCAGGTGCTGTCTCAGGAAAAGGGAGGGCATGACTCTCAAACTTCCAGGGGGGGCAGGAATGGCTGGGTGACTCATGCCTGTCTCCTCGGCACTCAGGGAGGCCGAGATGGATAGATGGCCAGAGCCTGGGAACTTGAGACTAGGCAGGACACCATAGCAAGCCCCACTTCGCCCCTAAGCAAAACCCAGAAAACCTTGTTGAGGGCAGGCCTCAGCAGGAGGATCTCCTGCGGCCCATAGTTCAGCACCAGGCAGGAAGATCAGGATTCGACCAAATGGATAGCCTGTGATCACAGCAGTTTGAGAGGCCCAAGCTGAGAGGATGGCCCAAGTTGGGCAGTTTGAGAGCAGCCTGGGCAACATAGTGAGGAAAGAAAACAAAGAAAGAAAGAATTAAAGAAAGAAATCCATTCTCCTGCATAGCTTCTGACCTCTGTCCTTCATCCTGCCCCTCCAACATGTGATTGTCCCCCAAGCTTGGCACCTTCCAGCCCTTAACTGCCACAATGGCTGCCTCTGCTTTGGTGTGGGAGTTCCTGAGTCTCCCTAGACAGGTTCCTGCTCACTCTCCTCTCCTAGGAGAGAATTGTGCCCCAGACAGACTGTCCCTCTGACTCAGAAATGAGGACCTTCCACCAGCAAAGGATGGGAACACATCCCTCACCTGGGGACATTTCTTACCCACCAATCCAATTTTTCCTGGATCTAAAGCCAGTCGCCCTGTGAACACACCATACACTGTTGAGACTCTTGTATTATTCTGATGTTTTTGGAGACAGAATCAGGCTCTGTGTCCCAGGCTGGGACCCAGGGACACAAATGACGTTCACCCCAAGCCTCAAAATTGCGGTCTCTGGTGATTCTCCCACCTCAGCCTCTGGGAGTGGCTGGGACAATGGCATCTCAACCCCAGAATGCCTGTTTGGATGGGTGCGGAGATGTGGACTCCCTGCAAGGCCTGGCTGACCTTGAGTTCGTGGGCTCCAGTCATCCTCCAGCCTTGACCTCCTGAAGTGCTTGGATTCCAGTCATGGGCCGTCATGCCAGGCCTCCTGGTTCATTTTCGATGAAGGATCGAGGCTAGCCTCAGGGGCTCAGCCTTCTCATCCCAGCACTTTGGGAGGCCGAGGCAGTCAAAATGAGCCCACAGGGCAAGACCCACCTGGACACCTCGGCAAGACCTCGTCTACCCTCCATCCCAAATGAGCCGGGCGTAGTGGCATACGCCTGTCATTCCGGCTCCTTGGAAGGCTGGGAAAAGACTCGCTGGAGCTCAGTGAGCTGAGGCTGCAGTTGTGGAGAGTGAGCTGCCGCCTTCCAGCATAGTCAATGGAGTGAGACTCTGACACAAAGAAACAAAGGAAAAAAGGATAAAAAAGAAAAGCATCCATTGTGTATGGAGTTGGGATTTTCGTGAACAGAGAGATATAATTTGGGAAGGATGACCCAGCCTTGAACCTAGAGATCCTGAAATATGATGGATCAGCTGACAATCGGGCTTTGGCCTGGGAGGCCAAGGAGGGGACCACTTGAGCCCGGGAGTTCAAAACCAGCCTGGGTCATGCAATGAAAACTTTTGCTACCCATAACACAAACACTGGAATCACGTGTGGTGCTTCCTGTGATCCTGGCTACTAGGGATGCAATGACCTCCTTCCCAAGGAATTCCTTTGCATTGCCCTCACCAACAGAACGTTTGATTCCAGGCTGGGCACTGTGGTTCATGGTCGTGAGTCCCGTGCCATGGGAGGCCAAGGTGGGAGACTGCCTGAGCCCAGGGGTCAGTGACCAGCCAGGGAAAATTGACCTAACCATATCTCGGAGAGAGGTCCCCAAAATCGAGTCATGCATGGTGGCCTCCAGAGATCTGAATGCTTGGGAAACAGTCTGAGCCCTGCAGGTTGAGGCCTGGGAGCACCAATCCTACCTCCGTGCCACAGCCTGGCCAACGGAGACTCTGGGGACAAAAAAGATGCCTCCCTCAAGGTCATAATGGGAATCCATGGCTCCCCAGGGACAGGTCCGTGAGGGTAGGAGACAATGGAGTGATAGGAAGAGGAAGGGGCACTCCCCCAAACTGACGTGACAGACAGGGTGACCAGAACCTGTACTGCCATGGTGTTGCCAGGCTGCCTTGATGGCTATGTGCCTGATGGCACCCTAGCTCAGTCCATCTGTTCTGTGAGCTCACATACATCTATTCTGTGGGGCACGAATGTGGTGAATAGAGGTAGACCTTCTGTGTCGTGTGGCCAAAGAAGCTGGATGGATGTCCCAGGTGGCCACCTTTGAAACATCCTGCACACGGCAGGCTGGAAAGAGTCTTTTCTTCTCCCATCCATGAGATTGACACCTCGCACTGGGTAGCAGGGATGGTGGTCGTGGTGGTGGTGATTATTATTATTAGTTGGAGTCGGCATCCTGCTTTGCCACCCAGGCAGAGGGCAGGGACATACGGCCACCCTGGACTCCACCTTCCAGGCTCAGGAGATTCTGCTGCCTCAGCCCCCCAAGTGGCTGGAACCATAGGCCTGTGCCAACACACCTGGCTAATCTTTGAATTTATTTTTGATGGCCAAGACGAGATCTCATCTCATGTCCCGGGTTGGTGTTGAACCTGCAGTCTCAGGCCATCCACTCATCTGGGCCTCTGAAGGGCTGGTATGCCAAGTTGAGCCCCTGTGCCCGACCTGAGGTTGTGGTGGTGGTGGTGGTTTTATTGTTATTCTGAGTTGGAGCTCCTCTGTGTGACCCAGGTCAGAGCACAGGGTCCCACATTCGGCCACCGCAGGCTCCACTGACTGGGCTCCAGTCATGCTCCTGCCGTGGCATCCCAAGTGGCCAGAACGACAGGCATGTGCCACCATGCTCAGCTCATTTTTTTTGCCTTCCTGTAGACAGGAGTTCTCACCAAGTTAAATGGGCTTGTCCCAAACCTGAGATCCCAGGCCATCCTCTCCCCTCGGCCTCACAGAGCACTAGGATGACAGTCATGACCCCTGCTCCTGGCCTCAACATGCCTCCTGGGGCCCCACTGTAAGTCCCACTCC
>NW_006974625.1:0-700 GCF_000164805.1 Carlito syrichta | reverse complement strand
CCCCCCAATCCCATTATATCTGGCTCTAAAGGCAGTCACCCTATGAACACATCACATGTAGTTGAGAATCTGTGTACGATTCTGATGTTTTAGGAGATAGGTTATGGCTCTGTGACCCAGGCTGGGGCCCAAGAGATGACCATCATTAATAGACAGCCTCGAAATTGTGGGCTCTAGTGGTCCTCACACCTTAGCCTCCTGATTGGCCAGAATGATGAGCACCTTGATCCCAGACCCCCTGTTTGAATGGGTGTGGAAACAAGGTCTCCCTCTGTGGTCCAGTCTGGGCTTGGTACCTGGGCTCCAGCTATCCTCCCACCTCAGCCACCCAGATCACTGATCACTGGGATACCATGAGTACGTCTCTGTGCAAGGCCTACGGATTCATTTTTGATGATGGATTGAGGCCGGGCTCTGGGTCTCTGCATCGTCAACCCAGCACTTTAGGAGACTGAGGCCAGTGGCAGGCCCAAGGCTGCAGGCAGAAAACCCCTTGTGCACCCCAGTGAGACCTCATTTCGACCCTCTATACCAAATGATCCAGAGGTGGTGGTGCGTGCCTGTCGTTCCAGTTCCTTGGAAGGCTGGGTAAAGGTTAGCCTGGGCCCAGCGGCCTGAGGCTGTAGTGGCCAGGAGTGAGCCACCACCCTCCTTCCTGGTAGAAGAAGTGGGACTCCTACTAAAGAAAAAAAAGGGAAAG
>NW_006974624.1:0-584 GCF_000164805.1 Carlito syrichta | reverse complement strand
TTACCCTGCTCAATATGGGTGCACAGTGACTGGCTCTTCTTCTGGGAGGGTATCTCAGTGACTGACTCATCTCTGTGATGGATGTCTGTGTGACTCTTCCTCCTCTGGCATGGCTGCCTCAGTGACTGACTCTCCTCTGTAACAACGGCACAGTAACTAGTCCTCCTCTGTGATGGTTGCCTCAGCGACCAGCACTCCTCTATTATGGGTGTCCCAGTGACTACCCTCTGTGACTGGTAACTTTCAGAAATGTTTTTCCTCTTTGATCAAAGCTCCAGGGACTGGCTGTACGTTGTTATCAGTGCCAGAGTGATTGGATTTTCTCCATAATGAATCCACTAGTGATTATCAAACTTCTATCATGGGAGATCCAGCAATCTTCCATCATGGGACATCTCTATGATGTATGTTATAGTGACTCGTCATCCTCTGTGATGGGTGCCCCAGTAACTGGCCCTCCTCTGTGATCAATTTCCCAGTGACTTACCCTCCTCCTAATGGGTGCCCCAGTGAGGGGAATTCTGCTGATATATGTGCCTCAGTGATTAACCCTTCTCTGGGATGGATGCCTTGGGGATTGTGCT
>NW_006974623.1:0-776 GCF_000164805.1 Carlito syrichta | reverse complement strand
GAATGATACAATAGTTGTCTTTTGTGTTTGGCTTATTTGATTGGCATAATATTTTCAAGGTTATTTCATGTGTAGCATATGTCTGAACTATTCTTTCGTAAAGCTGAAAAATGATATAATTATAAGTATATATTGTATTTTCATTATCCATTCACCTGTTGATAGACATTTGAGTTTTTTTCACCTTTTGACTGTCACAAATAATGCTGCAATAAACATCAGCATACAAGTACTTGTTTGGGTCCCTGTTTCCAGTCCTTTTCTGATACACAGTCATGTGCCAAATAATTACAGTTTGGTCAATGACAGACCATATATACAATGGTGGATCCTTAAGATTATAATGAAACTACCCTACATGGGTATAACATTTTTAATCTTTTACAACTGTTTTTTACTGTTCCTTTTCTATATTTAGAAACATAAATACCATTGTTACCATTATCTAAAATATTCAGCACAGTAACATACTGTACAGGTTTTAGCCTAGGAGTGATAGAGTATACCCTACAGCCCCGTTGTGTTGTAGATTGTAACCTCTATGGGTTTGTGTAAGTACACTGCATGATGTCCACGCACCAATGACATCACCTAATAATGCATTTCTCTGCTCTGTGGGGGGATTAAAGAAATGCCTTCAGCCTTGAAACAGGCGTTACTCCCTTCCTGGAGGTTTTTCTTTGAAGGTTTCTCTTTGTAAATATTGCAAGATAAATTGTATCTTTACCTACTACACTAGTCTAATTAGCGCATCTGTTTCTGTAAAGTCGCTAGCT
>NW_006974622.1:0-694 GCF_000164805.1 Carlito syrichta | reverse complement strand
TTTCTTTTTTTTCTATAACAACATTTGTCTTTTTTGTTATAAATTTGTCAATGTCCTTGCTGTGAAAGGAATCTTACTTTGGCTTTACTGACAAAAGCTACTCCAAGTTTTTGTTTTTCAACAGGCTCTTAACTTTAGGATACTTTAGAGGAAAGAAGTTTCTATTTTTGTGTAAACAAGCCAGGGATATTTACTGATTTTTTTTCAAATGATATTTAAACATTTATCAAGATGATTACCTTCTTCTTTTTCTATTAGTGTGAGGGTTTATATGAATAGAGTTTCTAATGTGGAGTAGCCCTTGTAGTTCTGAAAAGCCTACGCTCACATGCTGTCTGCTTTCTTTTTTCAAAGTAGACCTGGGCATGGATAGCTAGCATATTATTTGTGATTTTTGTATCTTAGTTGTAAGTGGAAATAATATCTTGGTTTTTGTTGGAGTTCCCCCCCCCCAATTTTAGCTGTTTCAAACAGAAGGGTTATATTACTTTTGTAAAATGATCTGAGTAACTTTTCATCTATTTTTATGCTTTGTAACAATTTCTATAACATAGGAATTACCTCTTTGTAAAGATTTAAAATAACTTGTTTATAAAAACATCTAACTTGATGCTCTGGTGGGTAATTCTTTGACATGTTTTTCAACTTTTCCCAAAGATACAGATCTTTGAAAAAGTGGTGTTTCCTTCTTTAC
>NW_006974621.1:0-717 GCF_000164805.1 Carlito syrichta | reverse complement strand
GCTCAGGCTCCATGTGTCTGCCTGCCCCAGACTGCCTATGGTGCCGGTCAAGAGTCCACCTCCGGGGAGCCATCAGGACGCCCATCCTCCTCCACGCAGGCTGCAAATCCCAGACTCAGCCCCCACCTTGCCCTCTGGTACACAGGGGTCAGGGCAACCTGAGGAGGGGGCCGCACAACCCCGAGCGCCTCAGTGGTTCTCAGTGGGAGGGAGCCTGCTCACCATTCCCAGAAGGAAGATTTAGTCAGATTTGTTGGTCTGCTCTGGTAGGGCAGTTTGAAAGAAATGGGCAGATTTAGTTTGCAATTAAAAGTTTGGAACGCTACAGAAAATTTGATTAAATATATAAGTGGTGTTTGGTGTTTAGGGGAAATGTAACCTATCATATTTATGAGTTAATTGAACTTTAATCAAGTAAAATTTGTCTTTATTACTTTTATACCAACATTAATAAATTCACGAATAGTATAACAGGACTTGTAAGCTTAGCCAAAGGCTTAAGAAGAGCGACATTTAAATGTGTAGCTCCAATAGGTGGGATGGTGAGGAAGACATGCGGGCTGATGAAGGTCGTGGCCACGCCCGAGGTCGTGCCACCCCTCACCTGGTCTCGGCTCCCCAGGTGGACCGCAGGGAGGGTCCCCACGGCCAGAGTCGTCTGGAAGCTGAGTGACCAGCGGGAAGGGGGTGATGAGGCGGAGGGTGCCACAGAGGAGG
>NW_006974620.1:0-777 GCF_000164805.1 Carlito syrichta | reverse complement strand
CTTGAGATGTTTTTCTAACAGGATTTGAAATCACTTAGCTAAGATCATCGTCAGTTTTCCAGAATTTTCAATTATCTAAATTTTTATATTAATGAGGAGCCCAAATACTTACTAATTTGTAAATTTCCATGTTATTTGGGTTTATGTATATTGGGCCCCAAATTCTATTTTATCTCTGTGCCTGATTTTAAATGCTTGGTGATTAAAAATATCAGATTAACTGGATACTTTGTTGCAGAGTACAGCATTACGTCTTAGATAGAGAAAATACTAGGGGATACAATGGAAATAGTATTCTAAAAATATAAATTTAGTTAAAATATGACGGGAATATGATTCTTTATTTCCCTCATATATATAAGGGAAACTTTTCTCTAAAGATTGCATATTTGTAACATTTAATCAAAATTAACAAGCAGAAAATACAGAGTGCACCAAGAAAATGTACACAATTTTTAAGAATGGAAAAAGCTGTAATAAGTTACGATACTGTTTTATTTTCTAAAATTTTTAAGATTTAATAATCCTTCTGCCTTCTGAAAAGCAGTTAGGTACTCTAAATCTCAAGGTTCAGTATTCTAAGAACGATATAGATCTGGAATCTCAACAATATTCAATTTAGGCAGGATAAAACATTCAAAATTTGTGTGAGAAACACTGTAGTTATCAATTTTGAGGCAGAATTATACCATGTATTCCAACGGTTTAAAGGGAAAATGAGTTATCATTGGACTATTATACAATTCTTAAAAAATGAATCCCTGAATAATGAACATT
>NW_006974619.1:0-689 GCF_000164805.1 Carlito syrichta | reverse complement strand
TTAAAAAGAAAAAAACAAACAACCTCATTATAAAATGGGCAAAAGATATGAACAGACACTTCACAAAGGAAGACATCCAAACAGCCAACAAACACACGAAGAAATGCTCAACCTCACTAATCATCAGGAAGATGCAAATCAAAACTACACTGAGGTACCACCTAACTCCCGTCAGAATGGCAATTATTAATAACTCAAAAAATAATAGCTTTTGGAGAGGGTGTGGCGAAAAGGGAACACTCCTACACTGTTGGTGGGAGTGTAAACTAGTGCAACCTCTGTGGAAAGCAGTGTGGCGACTCCTAAAAGCTCTAAACATCAACCTCCCATGTGACTCCGCAGTCCCCCTACTGGGAATATACACTGAAGAACGCAAATCATTCTATAAAAAAGATACCTGCACAGGAATGTTTATCGCATCATTGTTCATAATAGCAAGAACCTGGAACCAACCACGCTGTCCATCAAAAGAGGACTGGATTAAAAAAATGTGGTACTTATAAATGATGGAATACTATGCAGCCATAAAAAATAACAAAATCATGAATTTCGCAGCAACCTGGATGGAGCTAGAGTCTATAATACTGAGTGACCTCTCACAGAAACAAAGATCTAAGTATCACATTTTCTCACTCATATAGTGGACCTTGATCATCCAACGCACTACCATAAGAAAATGACTGACAGTG
>NW_006974618.1:0-531 GCF_000164805.1 Carlito syrichta | reverse complement strand
TATTGCATTGAATTAGTAGATTTCCTTAGGTAAGATGGACATCTTCACAATGTTGATTCGTCCGATCCATGAGCATGGGATATTTTCCACTTGTTTGTGTCAACTATGATTTCTTGAGCAGTGTTTTGTAGTTTTCCTTGTAAAGGTCTTTCACATCTCTGGTTAGGAAGATGCCAAGGTATTTCAATTTTTTTGTGGCTATTGTGAATGGAATTGTGTTTTTTATTTGGGTTTCTGTTTGTTTATTATTGGTGTAGAGAAATGTGTTTGTCTTTTGTACATTTATTTTGTATCCTGAGACTTTGCCAAAGGCCTTTATCAGTGTAAGGAGGTTTAAGACAGATTTTCTTGAGTTTTCAAGGTATACAATCATATCATCTGCAAAGAGAGATAACTTGACTCCTCTTTTCCTATTTGGATACCCCTGATTGCCTTCTCTTCTCTGATTGCTCAAACCAGGACTTCCAATAATATATTGAACAGGAGGGGTGAGAGTGGGCATCCTTGTCTTGTTCCAGTTTTCAGGGGAAA
>NW_006974617.1:0-794 GCF_000164805.1 Carlito syrichta | reverse complement strand
TAGCTAACTAGTTAGGTAGCAGACATAAGTAGCTGACTTAAATAGTTAGCTAATTAGTGAGCTAGCTGACTTAGCTAGCTGACTTAGCTAGCTAGCTGTTTAGCTAGCAGACT
Source organism: Carlito syrichta (assembly GCF_000164805.1). Classification (NCBI taxonomy): domain Eukaryota; kingdom Metazoa; phylum Chordata; class Mammalia; order Primates; family Tarsiidae; genus Carlito; species Carlito syrichta. Next base: position 681 of record NW_006974617.1, on the reverse strand, counting down.
TAGTTAGCTGAATTAACTAGTTGGTTAACGAGATAGCTAGCTGATTTAATGAGTTGGTTAATGAGTTAGCTAACTGTTCTAACTAGTTGATAAACGAGTAAAATAGCTGACAACTAGTTGGTTAACGAGTTAGATAGGTGACAACTTGTTGACTGATGAGTCAGACGAATAGTTAGCTGGTTCAACACATTGGATGACTACATGGCCGACTTGTTAACTGGCTTAACAAGTTGTCCGTTTAGTCGGCCGACTAGTTACCTGGGTCAAATAGTTGACTAACGAGTTGGCTCACTAATTAGCTTGGTAAACATGATGGTTTTCTGAACTAACTATTCAGCCGAGTAGTTAGCCAACTATTTAACTGGCCTAACTAGTAGGCTTACTAGTTAGCTAAGCTAACTTATCAGCTGACAAGTTGGCCAACTATTCAGCCAATTGGTTAGCTGACTCAACTAGTTGGCCAGTTAGTAGGCTGACAAGTTAGCTGACTTAACTAGTCAACCTGCGAGTGAGCTGACATTTGAGCTGACTTAACTAGTAGGCTGGTGAGTGAGCCAAATTGTCAGCTGACTTAACTAGTTGGCCGGCGAGTTAGCTGACTTTTCAGCTGATTTAAGTAGTTGGCCAGCGAGTGAGCCGATCTGTCAGCTGACTTAACTGATTGACCAGCGAGTGAGCTGA
>NW_006974616.1:0-658 GCF_000164805.1 Carlito syrichta | reverse complement strand
CATGACTCTGGTTTTTTTCCAGCAAAAGGTTTGACACCTGATTTGGCATTGATCTATGTTATGCCAGCCTTCACCACTTGAGGGGTCATTTTGGATTACAGTATAGCTCTCATAAATTAGTTATTCAGAAACACTAATGATGCAGTCAGTGGGCATTTATTTAGCTACTTCCCCGTGAATTTTTTTAAAGCATTGTCAGTATTTGTCTACAGAAGAATAATTGTGCAAGTTGTATTTAGGTTCTACTGACTTGCAGCAACTAAAATGCACCTATAGTTCTTGGTTTAATCTAATTCCGTGAAGGATTTAAAACTGTGTACCGAAAAATACAACATCAAAGTAGAAGATTCAGACAAGAAGAGATATAAATATACATAAAAACTGAAGAACAAGTGCTTGGGAATACAAGCTTTAAATGGACAGCATATTTTACAAGTCAAACGGAAACAGAATGAACTAATTTTTATAATTACAGAGAAGTAAACTTATCTATTTTAGAGAAAGCAATTTTCAACGTTGATTTCTACATGAAATGTTTCATGTGTGACATTTTTAGAGAGGATACTGGGTGATGAAATGTGCACTTGTCACAATCCTATCTTGAAGCAGGTGCAGAAAGGGATTTCATATGGTTATTTCTTGCCATATCCTGAAATAG
>NW_006974615.1:0-581 GCF_000164805.1 Carlito syrichta | reverse complement strand
GTAGATCACAAGATGTTAAGCCTTTGTCAGACCTGGAGTTGGCAAATACTTTTTCCCAGTCTGTAGGCTGTCTCCCTTCTCTCTTAATGGTTTATTTGGCTTTGCAGAAGCTTGTCAGTTTAATGAGATTCCACTTGTCTATCTTATCTCTTATGGCCTGTGGGTTTTGGGTTTTGTTCAGGAATTAGATGTCAGCTCCAATTTCCATGAGGGTATGTCCTTCATTTTCTAAGGTTCTTATGGTTTGAGGTTTTACAATTAGGTCTCTGATCCATTTGGAGTTAATTTTTGTGTATGGGGATAGATAGGGGTCCTGTTTCAATTTTCTGTATGTGGTCAGCCAGTTTTCCCAGCACCATTTACTGAATAGGTTCTCCTCTCCCCAGTGGTAGGTGGTGGAGGCTTTTTCGAAGATGAGTTGATTGAGAAATTGAGGTTTTGCTTCTGGAATCTCAGTTCTATTCCATTGATCTATATGCCTGTTCCTATACCAATACCAAGCTGGTTTGATGATTATAGCTTTATAGTAAAGTTTGACGTCTGGTAATGTGATACCACCTGCTTTGTGTTTTTTTGCTGAA
>NW_006974614.1:0-798 GCF_000164805.1 Carlito syrichta | reverse complement strand
GGGAAAAAAAAAAAACAGAAGGAAAATTCCCTAAAGAATACTGGTAGTTACACAGAGACCGACCAATAAGATCATGAAACAGATAGTGTAAGTTAGAAAGCAAACAATAGTGAGCAAAAGGTACAGTCAGAATGATAAAACCAAAGGTCAAAATAAGAGATCAAAGTAGTTCTGTGATCTTTCCTGGAGATCAAAGTAGTTCTGTGATCTCCAGCCTCTCCCCTCTGTTTTAGTTGCAGGCAGTTAGCCTGCTGCCTGGGAGTTCTGTAACTCTTAGTTGTCTCAGTCTGTTTAGTGTAGGGGAGGGGCTTTGTCTCCTGTGTAATGACGTCACCATGGGAACCGAGGTGGAGGCTCTGATAGGTGGGCGGGGTGATGTAGATCTGCCTGGAGAATGGCTGAGGTGGTAGTTCCATTTTCACTTTTAGGGATGCTCATCTGGGATCACCTGCACAGCTGGGTGCTGGATCCGGACTGTCACCAGCACGCTGGGGTGGAGGAGAGGGTCAGGCGTTCCCTTCTCTGGAGCTGGAAGCCTCTGATCAGCACCTTACACAAGCTTGGGGTTCTGCTCCCTTACACAAGCTTGAAGTCGCATGCTGAGTGCCTCAGCCAGGGTGGGCCCAGAGCTCCAGACCTCCAAAGCTCCAAAGGGCAGGTGGTGGCCCTGAGTCCCTCACAGAGCACTTCTACCAGAAATGGGACCGGTATCTCTGTGGGGTGGGCACCCAGAGCCTCCTTGGGTGACTGGCAGTTTGGTGCTGGGTGCTGGGTGTCATGATGTAGCCAGGGAGGGAG
>NW_006974613.1:0-632 GCF_000164805.1 Carlito syrichta | reverse complement strand
ACCTGTGAGCTCACAAGCTGGCCGACTAGTTAACTCAGCTGACCAGTCGGTTCACTTGCTGGTCTACTAGTTAAGTCAGCTGACAAGTCGGATCACTAAACTGGCCAACTAGCTAATTCAGCTCACTTGGCTCACTTGAAGGCCAACTAGTTTAATCAGCTAACTGGTCAGTCTTGTAGCCGGAGACCTATTTGAGTCAGCTAACTAATCGGTCGAAAAATCGGCCAACTTGTCAGCTGATATGTTAGCTCAGCTAACCAGCCAGCTGACTAGTTAGGACAGCTAACTAGTTTGCCAACTAGTCTGTTGACTAGTTAGTTCAGCACACCAGCATTCCAACTAGTTAACCGACCTAACTAGAGGGCAAACTCGTCATCAACTTGTTGACCAAGTTAACTAGTAGGCCGACTAATTGACCAACATCAATCTATCAAGTCGGCTGAGTAGTCAGCCAATGTGTTAAACCAGCAAATTTGTCAGTTGAATAGTCAGCCAACAAATTATGTCATGTAGTTAACTCATTAACCAACTAGTTAAGTCAACTAATTTACTCATTTACCAACTAATTAAAACGGTTAGCTAACTCGTTAGCCAACTCATTAAGTAAGCTAGGTATCTCGTTAGACAACTAG
>NW_006974612.1:0-680 GCF_000164805.1 Carlito syrichta | reverse complement strand
TTATTACTGTATCTCAGATATCAGCTCGTTCCTAGTTTCTTCTGTGTCTCCTCAAATCTTTTTAATCTCTCCATTAATGTCTTGATATCTAGGTCCGTAGTTTGAGACCCTTCATTCTGGGGGCTCTTCATTGTTTGTATTCCGAAGTCAGTTTTCTCAGTGTCTGCCCTCCCAGGGGTCTGGGAGAGACCCATACTCTTCTTTTGGTTTTTCTTCATTTGTGTAGATTTTTTTCTCTCTCCCCCTTTCCCTCCACTTCTTTAATTCTGTTTTTGAGGGAAGGTGGGGTTGCTTTTATTTCTCTTCTGCAATATCCTGTTCTTCCTTATGAGGGTCTTCTGGCTTTGTTCACTTTGGAGGTTGGAGTGTAGGCTGCAATCTGTACTTTTTGCAGTTTTGAGGTTTAATTGAGAGGGAAGCTGTGGTTCAGAATGTATATGCTGATTCTAGCATCCACAAACAGGTGTATGAGCACACTGGAACCTATTTCCCTCTGCCTTACAATCTGTCCATTCAGCAGTATATAGTCTTGGTTTCTAGATTAAAATGGGGGTATAAAAGAGGAAAATAATGGAGGAAGGGGGATCAATAGGAAGTTAGAGAGAGAGAAGAGCGAGAGGGAAAACAGACATACATACCAACTATCAGGTGAGAAAGAGACACAAGGCCGGAAAGAAGTG
>NW_006974611.1:0-585 GCF_000164805.1 Carlito syrichta | reverse complement strand
CACCATAGCAAATCCCCACCTCGATCCCAAGCAAAACCCAGAAAACCTTGGGTGAGGGCAGGCCTCGGCAGGAGGATCCCATGCAGTCTGGAGTTCAAGACTAGGCAGGAAGACCAGAATGTCGACTGAATGAAAAGCCTTAATCACAGCAGTTTGGGAATCCCAGACCAAGAGGATGGCCCCAGTTGAGCAATTTGAGAGTAGCCTGGGCCATCTAGTGAGAGAAGAAAAAATAGAAATATATATATATATATTCTGAAAATTTTCAGCCCTCAGTCCTCCCTCCCGAGTTCCCAACATATGAGCATCCCCCAAGTTTAGCAACTTCCAGGCCCAACCGTCTCCCAAAAGCTGCCCCAATTTGGTGCAGGAATTCCTGAGGATCACTGACTGGGTTCCTGCTGGCTCTCTTCTCAGAGGCAAGAAATGTGCCCAGGCAGGTCAACCCTCTGACTAGACAATGAGGACCTTCGGCAAAGGAAGGCCATGGATAAATCCATTTGCCCCATGAACACACCACACGCAGTTGAGAATCTGTATATGATTCTGGTGTTTTTGGAAACAGGGTATGGCTCTGTGGCCCAG
>NW_006974610.1:0-743 GCF_000164805.1 Carlito syrichta | reverse complement strand
GGTACAAAATACCAAAAAGCTTTTGATGCATAAGCACGAGCATTATCAGTTTTTAACTGATTAGGAATATCCACCTGTGAGAAACAAAATAACAAATGTTGGACTACATCTTTATAGGTTTCACCAGTTCTGGGCGAGGCTGAAATTACATGGGAAAATGTATCCACTATCACATGTAGAAATTACAATTTTCCAAAATTTTGGAAATGAGTAACATACATTTGCCACAAAACATAAGGTTTTAATCCCCAGGTATTAACTCCTGAGGGGAGGTGGTTATTAGAAGTAGGACACGAAGTACAATTTTTTATGATTTGTTGAACCGTTTCTCTTGCAATGTAAAACTGGTGCCTTAAAGGTGCAACGTTTTTGTGATGAATTTTATGAGACTGCTGAGCTTGATTGACTAAAGAATCTACAAGGAGAGGGTACATGACCGATATTGTCAAGGCATCTGCTAATTGATAACATTGATGTAGAGGTCCAGGGAGTTCTGAATGAAATCTAATATGACCTATGAAAAATGGTTAGTTTCTAACAATTATTAGTTGCTGTAATTGGACAAGTAAATCAAGAATAGTCATCTTATTAACAGGATTGGTGACTGTTTTAATATGAGGAAACAGTCCTTTTATACAACAGGAATCAGTATAGAAAGACAATTTTTTCCTCTTAAATGAAGAGAGTAAAAATCACAATGCCTGACAGCCCCCCTCCCAGCACGACTTGCTGGTAGTCTTTTG
>NW_006974609.1:0-917 GCF_000164805.1 Carlito syrichta | reverse complement strand
AAACATATAATCATCGTACTTTAGGAAATGTTTAGTCTGGCATTCAAGTACTTGAGTCTTAATTGCTGAGTTGTTCTGTGACTAACCACAGTAAGACAAAGATTGGGAGGGGAGGGACAGTGCACTCCAAGTAGTATAAGCAGCATTTTAAAAAAGAAAAACAGCTTCAGACACCTGGTGCCCAGGAACTAAGGTTAAATGTGACTTGGCTGAGAGGCATTGGCTAGAGAGTTAGGCAAGGGTCACATAAGAAAGAAATTTTAGCAGCACACTAAAGAATTTGGATTCTTATTATAACATATATAATGATAAAGGAACTAGGTTAGAAGGAAATCAGTTAGAATGTAGCTTGTAAATATTAACACATGTTGGCTGATTTGCTACTAGGCAAACTAGGCAAAGTGAGGCCCAAAGTGAGGCCCAAAGGGAGGCCCAAACTTTACCTGTATGATTACCACTTGTTTACCTAACCCTGATCTGTACTCCACATTTTAATAAAATAAAAAAAATTAAAAAGAAGAGAATGATGATGTTATTTATGGAATTGGCAATTACAAGAGAAAACTTCATTTTCAAGACAGATGTTGACCTCAGTTTTAGACATAGTCACCTTGAGTTTTCTGTTAAGTCCTACAATTTAAAATGCTGTACAGCAGTTTGACACAAAAAATAGGCACTCCTGAGTGAAATGCTGCAACTTTTGAACTCAGAAACAGATGAACAGGGTTCTGGCTATCTTTTCTATTTTCTAATAGTAATGTCAGCATTTCTTGTCGGGTTTCAGTTACTTCTTCTGCAGAGTAGGGTTCAAAATGATCTTTATGTCTCTTCTGTTGTTCTCTAATATTAAAAAATATTCACGGGAAATGACTATATAATGCTTTTCTCTATAACTTCTTTATGGAATAAAGTTATAT
>NW_006974608.1:0-3389 GCF_000164805.1 Carlito syrichta | reverse complement strand
CAGCCTTTCAAAGACCTCAAATATTATTAAAATTGGGCATTAGGATTTAATATATTAATTTTGAGGGGGTACAAGCATTATCTATACCACCATTGCCATTATTATTAATTTTAGTGCTCAAGTTATTCCAGATTTGTCCTGGAGCAGCTTCTTTGGTCTAACTCCTAAATCCTTTTTGACATAGTTCTATCACTTTGCTGCACTTTCATAATATCTGTTTCAAGATGTTTCAGATTCACTTTGTACTTTCCCTTCCCCAACCCAGAAGTCTGTCATTTCATGGATCTCTGGTTCTTTTTAGTGATAAGAACCATTTTCTTTAATTCAGACTTAACTAGAAAATGTAATGGGAGCTTGGCACTATACACACTAACTACAAATTCTGTTTGTTTTGTGGAGGATGACTTTTAACCTTCAGATTAAATGTGTGTGTTAGAGAGACCTGCATTTTTAAAGCATGTGTGCTGTAGAAAATTTATATGCTTGTTCAAATTTGTAAACTATGTTTTTCATGGTGGGTTGATTATGCCCAATTAAATCCATCACAATATTTCCAATACGTTTTTAACTAACTCATTATAAAATTTTTGTGTAGATTCTCTGAAAATGAGGCACCTAGCTAAAGTCTTTCTTTTTTTAATCAAATTTTATTTTACCAAAAATGATAAGCTACTTTAATAGATCAAGTCTAAATCTTAATTTGCTATGACCCTGCACCTATATCAATCCTTATGTCCTTCCTCACTGTCTATGAAGGACATGTATCTTTCTTTCTTAAAAAAATCCATTTGCAGAGGCTAAATGTGGTGGCTCAAGTCTGTAATCCCAGCACTTTGGGAGGCTGAGGCGAGAGGATTGCCTGAGCTTAGAGGTTCAAGACCAGCCTGTCCAACTTGGTGAGACCTCATCTCTACAATAAATCAAAAAATAAGCCAGGTGTGGTAGCACATGCCCATAGCTCCAGCTACTTCAAAGGCTGAGGTGGAAGGATAGCATGAGCCCAGCAGGTTGAGACTGCGGTGGCCATGAGCATGCCACTGCACTCCAGACTGAGTGACAGAGTGAGACTCCAACTCAAAAAAAAAAAAAATTCCATTTGCTTGTGCTTTGATTTCCACTCTTTTATTTCTCCTCAGGGACTTTAATTATTAATTATCCATTACTTATCTTCTCTATTGTATCTTAAATTTGTCCATTTCCATTGATTCCTCTTTAGTCTATAAACACAGCCTGTATCTACTACTTTCTTATTATTTCTAGCCTATTCCATACCCGACTTGGAGTCCCAGGAAAATTACTCTAGCCACAATTTTGCTAGAATTCTCAATTCTATTAAGTTATTGTCTTTTCAACATATCCACTAAAAGTGTTTGCCATCTGGGCTGCTGCTGAAGGTTATGCATATAGATGGATGCCAATGTAAATTCACGGTCAGCAACCTCAATGAGGGTGTCCAAACTGCAGGACCATTCTCTCCTGTTTCCATAGTCAACTCTCTCATTCTCCACAAGACTGCTTCCCACATTCTCTACTCTTCTTTAACCACCCTGCATCTTCCCTTCTCCTTTGCTTCCAAATACTCTTGACAGAAGGTTTTCCTTCCTGCTTTGTAAAGATAATAGTTGAAAATGACTACAAACTCATGGTTTTATCATTATGTACCCTTTTCTACTTTTTTTCTGTTACAATGTTCCTCTTCTTATTTAAAGTTCTTCTCTCCATCTCTCTTTCTCCTTCATTGTAGGATATGTTCTCCTTTTTAAAAACTATTGTACAGGAATGTCCTTTATTTAAAAACTATCCAAATCTTTTCTCTTCTCTCCTCCTCTCCTCCCCCTTCCCCTCCTTTCCTCTTCATTTTTTTCCTTTTGAGATAGGGTCTTGTTCTGTTGCCCAAGCTAGAGTACAGTGGCATGATAGTTCACTGCAGCTTCAAACTCTTAGATTTAAGTAATCATCTGGCCTCAGTTTCCCTAGAAGCTATGACCACAGGAATGCACTATGCTGTCTGGCTAATTTTAGTTGTGTACATTTTTTTTGCAGAGGGCAATCTATGTTGTCCAGGTTGGTCTTGAATTCCAGACTGGGATCACAGGCATGAGACACTGCACCTGGATTGCTTTTCTTTCTTTCTTTTCTTCTTTCTCTTTCTTTCTTTCTTTCTTTCTTTCTTTCTTTCTTTCTTTCTTTCTTTCTTTCTTTCCTTCTTTCCTTCTTTCTTTCCTTTTATTCTAAACTTGGGTACAATTCAAGGTTAGGTACATACATGATCATTGTTTCTCTCTCTCTCTCTTTCTTTCTCTCTCTCCTTCTTTCTCTCTTTTTTCCTTCCTTTTCTATGTTTTCTATTTTATTTGACCGTAAATTGACATTTATAATTGTATGTATTTATAGGTTACAAAATGATGCTATGATATATGATTACAATGTGGAGTAATTCAATCAAGATAAATAACATCTGCGTTACCTGAAATACTTACTTTTTATGATGATAACATTTAAAATGTACTCTTTTAGCAATTTTGAGATATGTAATATACTATTACTAACTATATTCACCACACTGTAAAATATATCTCAAAGAAAATTATTTTTTCTGTCTGAGATTATGTATCCCTTACAATCATCTCCCCAATTTCTTTACCCCCAGTCTTTGTAATCAGCATTTTACTATCTGCTTCTATGAATTTGATTGTTTTAGATTCCACAAACAATTGAGATCATATGGCATTTGAATGCCTGCTTATTTAACATAGCATAATGCTCTCTAGTTCCATTCATGTTATTGAAAATGACAAATTTTCTTCCTTTTTAAAGACTGAATATTATTGAATGGTGCATATATACCACATTTCTTTATCTATTTATCTGTTAAAGGAAATTTATATTAAATATATACTATAAATAATGTTACAGTGTACATGGGAGTGCAGACATGTGACCAACAAACTGATTTCAAAACTTTTGGCTGAATACTCAGAAGAGGGATTCCTGGATCATATGGTAATTTTATTTTTAGTTTTTTTGAGGAACCTCCATACTGCTTTGTATAATGTCTATGCTAATTTACATTTATATTATCAGTATAGAAAGTCTCCCTTTTCTCTACATCCTCATCAGCACCTCTTATCTTTCACATTTTTGTTAATAAGCATTCTGACTAGTGTGTGGTGATATCTCATTGTGTTATTGATTTTCATTTTCCTAATGACTGGCGATGTTGAAAAATTTTTTACATATATATTTGCCATTTGTATGTCTTCTTTTGAAAAATAACTATTCAGGTCTCTTACCCATTTTTAATTTTTTTGTTGTTGCTCTCTTGCTATTGAATTTATATAGTTCCTTATGTATTTTGGATATTAAATTATTATTGGATGTATAGATTG
>NW_006974607.1:0-417 GCF_000164805.1 Carlito syrichta | reverse complement strand
GTGTTGCAGAGTATATTAATTTGATGAGTTCCCACTAGTCTAACTTACTTCTTAAGGTATGGGTATTTAGCACTCTGAAGAGCAATTAGTTTTCTGGTTACAGTTTCCCTAAATGGTGTCTCCTGCGTTTTCTAAGATTACTATAATTTGGTGTTTTACGTTTAGGTCTTTCATCCATTTAGAGTTAATGTTTATGGTGATAGATAGGGGTCCTTTGTCAATCTTGGGCATGTTGTCAGTCTTTTCCCGGCACCACCTACTGAGTATGTTCTCCATTAACCATTGGGTCTTGGAGGTTTTTCAAAGAAGAGTTGGTAAGAATTTGAGGATTTCATTCTCTGTCCTGATCCATTGACCTATGGAACTATTGTTGTACCAATACCATGCTGTGTCGATTATTGTAAACATAGAGTAAAG
>NW_006974606.1:0-524 GCF_000164805.1 Carlito syrichta | reverse complement strand
GAGGTTGAGCCCTAGAACCTGGTCTTGGTCCTTCATCGATAACGAATCAGAAGGCCAGGCGTGACAGCCAAAGTCTGGAATCTCCATGCTTTGGGAAGCCATGTTGGGCTAATATCTGTAGATCAGGAACTGAAGACCTGTCTGGGCCATGCAGGAGACTCTGTATCCACAACCATCCAAACAGGTCTGGGGTCATGGTGCCTGTCGTCCCGGGCACTCCAGAGGCTGAGGCAGGAGGATCACTAGAGCCTGTGATTTCAAGGCTGGCGGTGAACGACGGTCGTGTCTCCAGGCCCCAGCCTGGACCACAGAGCCAGACCCTGTCTCCAATGGCATTAGAATCATACACAGATTTTCAACTGCTCATGGTGTGTTCAAAGGAAGACTGACGTTAGAGCCAGAAAAATGGCACTGGGGGAAAATAAATGTCACCGGGTGAGGGATGTGTTACCAATCTTTCTTGACATAAGGTCCCCATTGCCAAGTCAGAGGGCCAGCCTGCCTGGGGCACAGTTCTCACCCTG
>NW_006974605.1:0-672 GCF_000164805.1 Carlito syrichta | reverse complement strand
AATGATGTCCCACCTGTCTATCTTATCTCTATGACTTGTGGGTTTCAAGTTTGTTTCAGGAATTGGATGCCAGTTCCAATTTCCATAAGTGTGTCCTGCATTTTCTAAGGTTCTTATGGTTTGAGGTTTTACATTTAGGTCTCTGATCCATTTAGATTTAATTTTTGTATAGGGGGATAGATAGGGGTCTTGTTTGAGTGTTCTGCATGTGGTCAGTCAGTTTTCCCAGCACCATTTACTGAATAGGTTCTCCTCTCCCCACTGGTGGTTGCTGGAGGCTTTGTTGAAGATTAGTTGGTTGAGAAATTGAGGTTTTGTTTCTGGAATCTATATGCCTGTTCCTGTACCAGTACCTAGCTGTTTTGATTATTGTAGGTCTATAATAAAGTTTGAAGTCTGGTAGTGTGATACCTCCTGCTTTTTTTTTTTTTCCTGAAGATTGTTCTGGATATTCTTGGTCATTTGTGTTTCTATATGAATTCCTGTAATTTTTTTTCTAGCTCTCAGAAGAATGTTGCTGTTAATGTGATGGGTATTGCATTAAATCTGTAGACTGCCTTAGTAGAATGGACAATCAGAAAAGAGAAGGTGATCAGGGGTATCCAAACAGGAAAAGAAGATATGAAGTTATCTCTCTTTCCTGATGACATTATTGTATACCCTGAAAACCCA
>NW_006974604.1:1240-51707 GCF_000164805.1 Carlito syrichta | reverse complement strand
GGTTGCTGCAGGATAAAAAGACTATTTCCACTTAACTTTAAGACTGGCCCAACTATGTTGCAGGAGATAAAGGCTGGGGACAAGGGAACTAACCCATGGTTGAGGGAGTAAAGATAAAGGCCCAGTGTCTCAGTAGCTGCCCAGATTCTTTTTTGGAAAACTAAAAGTCCAATCACTTGACATAAAAGTTCAGAATTTCTGTTTATATATTCTGCATATTCTAGGAACTTCTCACCTAGTATTCTTCCCTCTTTTCTGTTCTCCCAAGGTTCCTCCATCCTTCTAGGTTCTCCTAACACTCTTAAAATTGAGACCTTCTTGGAATCCCAGCCCTGGTATTGACCAGTATATGTCTTTGGTTGAGTCTCCTTTACCCTCTGAAGTCCATCTGTAAAATGGGCCCATCAACTCTGGTTTTACAAGGAATTATGAGGCCAAGAAGGAATAAGGAATGTCACAATGTTCTGGAGACTCTAGTGTGACACAAATGCAAAAAATCTCATCTTCTCCTCCAAATTTAGAGCACACTCTGTACCACTCACTTAACAATTAGCCCAGCCACTTACTCTGGTGTTTACATTCTTTCTGGGGGAAAAATGTTTGGTATTTAGATTTTATCTGTTATGAGGTTTTATGGGTAAGGAAGAGTTATCAGAACATGAAAATATTCACAAGCAAGCAGACAAAATGGACTGTAAAAATATATGTATTATTGCATTATCATTTATATATAATGACATTTTTTCAATTAGAACTGCTCAGACCAGAGCTGTAGTCAGTGACAAGTGAGGAAATGGTGGATAGGGCTAGTTAGCAATTGAAGAAAAAAAAAAGAAAATCACCCAGAATGATGACACAATCAATATATTGGAAGCAGGAGACACAAATAATGAAGCATGAAGACGATCCTGGGAGGAAATGGAAATGGCCTCAGATATTTTTGCCAAACTTATCTTCTTTGGAATCCAGTGCTCTGAAAGTCATGAATGAAGGGAAAGATATTGATACTATAAGACAATTCTGTCAGGAACATCATGCCTCAAATGCCCCCATACTTGATCATATTTTGTTGAGACCAAGAAATTTGCACATTGCTACACTCTAACCTATATTCATCTTACTCTAAAATAAGTCTGCTTTCATCATTTTAATTTTTTTCCCTATGTAAAATAAGCAATTTTGGTTTTGTTTTTAAGTCATTTTACTCTCTCAAGAACCAAGTGTCCTCAGATAATGAGAATCTGGACACATCATCTTTCTCAAGTGCAGTGTGCCCACCAAGAGAGGAGCCCTAATCCTGCTGTTGTACCTGCTGTGAGTATTCAATAAATAATAATTTCTGATCTTTTTTTAAAAAAAATAGTGTTACCATATGAAAGTAAAGTTGTTGTTTTTAATTTCAAGTTGTCCACTTGTTACAAAGAGGAAATAATTTGTTTCAATGGGAAGATAATTGTGATCACAGACAACAACAAAAACTGAGGCTTTCTGTAGAAGGAGAACCTTCTGAACTTGGGGGCTGTCCCTGGAAAGCCTCCTCTTGAAGTCTAGGAACATAACAGTTTGATTTGGTATCCCTCTTCTGAGCATAGCCCCAGACTTCAGAACCATGGGGTGATGAGAAGCTAACATCAATGACTCCAAATATGTACATAACATGATAACATGCCAGGCAGGAGAAGTCAAATTCTGAAAGTAAGGTGCAGTTAACCATAAGCTAGAGATGAACTGAGAACACAGATGTGCCTGAGAGGAGAGCCAGGAAGCGAACGATGGTGATTTTCAGCATTGGAACTTTTCAGGATGGTGTCAAACTTCTTGTGTTAATCATTTTAAGGTGCTGGGAGTGGACTGTAGCTTAAGGAATGATCTCATGCTATCCTGCACCATTCATCATCACCAGGAGTGCTCCAATCTCTCATCAGCCTTCCCTTACCTGTGACCTAGGAGTCACACTGCAGAGGGAGGGTGTGAAGCAGCCTTGTTGCACCATGAAGCTGAGGCTGGAGCAGGTTGCTCCTTGGAAGGCTAATACAGTACCAACCTTTCAGGGTGCAGTGTTGGTCAGTCACTAGGGTCATGTCCCAACACTCCACACCCATACCCTTGTCTTTGAACACTCATGGTCATGGGTGGGGAGGGGGAACAGCAATCCGAGGTGCCAAGATGACCTTCAAAAATACAGTCAAGTCTGGCTGTCTGGTTTGGACCAGTCATTCTTTTTCATTTGCTCATCCTTCCTCACTTCTTTCAAATAAAGATTATATTCATTTTCAAGAACTCTTCATCAATGATGAGTTAAGAATCAAAGACTTGAAATACTGGATTCAAGTGATAATGCTTTAATTAAAAACAAGACACTGCCTCATCAAAGTTTTGCCTTTTTTCTACTAGCTGTCATCATGTTTACTTAAGTACATATAAATTAGAGCTCAAGCTGAAGAGTATAAACCTTTAAAAGAAAAAGAGAAGCATGCAAAGCAAATATTTCTTTATCTTGGATACAGAACTCTATTGAATCAGTTTCTGTACAGTCCTTGCTGGAAGAGAGAGGAGAGATTATTGAATTCAATCAATTTCCATAAGGAGGCTGGCATTTGGAGATGAGGCATCATCTGTCCAAGTTTATCTACAAATCTGACTTTCAAACAAGAAAATGGCACATCTATTCATTCCATTTTTATTAAGTGGACTGCCAACAATATGCTCTACAAAAATGAATAGAGCCATATCTTTGGCTCTTTGATGTGTTTGCAACCCATTCTAGGAGAGAGACACCTGTTATCAGGCCATATGGGGGTGATGTGGTCACCTTCACTGAATATTTAAGCATCATTCTATATTGGGAACAAATGCTCAGGAGGAGTATTGCCAAAACACATTCAAAGTCAGTAGAACAGGTGTGTACAAAGGTCACCCTAGAGCATGCAACATCTTTGAGGGATGCCATGTGAGAGTGGCCAAAGCCCAAGAGGCCAGCAAGAGACTGGAGAGGGAGGCAGGGGTGAGTGTGGGAGGCCTGGAGGACTGAGATAATGAAGGTGACAGGGCCAGGGCAGCAGTTTAGCTAGAGAGAGACCAGATGGGATTAGTGCTTCAGAAGGGCAACTCTGGAAGTTCAAGGAGATGAGATTGGGAGCAAGAAAACCACATCAGCGCCCATCACAATAATGCAAGGAATGAGGACCTAAGACACGAGACTATAGTAGAGGCCAAGAGAGAAGAATGGCACAGAGAAGTGAATTAACAAGGGTACTGGTAACCTATATAAAGTTTAGAGAGAAAAGGTATCAGGAACAACCTCAGGTTTCTGGCTTGGGCCTTAGATAACTGATGGTTCACTGAGGAAAAAAAATGATGATAAAGCTAAGATTTGAAAGAAGAAATGAATTCCACTTGGACTAGGTCTTGGTACCCTATTAGGTTTGAAGTGGTCATAGGACATCTAGATGAAGATATCAAGATGCAATTGTTCAAAGAAACCTGAAACTCAGGAATGAGAGATGCTCTAGATTGTGGTAGCCATTCATATAAGGAAAAATGTGGAAGGGGTAAAGATCAAACAGGAAAAGAATGAAAAATGAGAAGAGATGGAACACCAACATTAAAGGATGAATGGAAGATGGAAGATGTGAGGGTGATAAAAATGGAGTTTGAAAGAACCAGAGGTTTTTGTAAAAGAACAAAAATTGTGAGAATAGGAGTGTAAAATATAGATGACTGGGGTATGATCAGAAAGTAAATGACTGAGTTGAAGTCAACAGGATACCAAGAGATGGAAAGAGAAGCTTTAGCCCTATAATCTCCACCATGATCCTCATCAAATCAATGATTAATACACATAAAATTAAGATACATTGAGATGGACACAAACTATACTTTTGGTTTTAAAAAGTTCATTGCATTTGCTATTTAAATACTATAGGCCGAGTATCCTTTATCTAAGCTTTTTGAAACCAAAAGTGTTTCAGATTTCAGTTTTGTTTCTAATTTTGAAATATTTACACTATACTTACCAGTTGAGTATCTCAGGTTTAAAAACCCAAAATGCAAATCTTCCAATGAGCAATTCCTTTGAGTATCAAGTTGGCACTCAACAAAATTTCAGATTTTGGAGAATGTCAGGTTTTTAGATTTGGGATACTCAAGCTGTACACGAGAAGAGCCCCAAAACCCCAGAATTTATTTATAAAAAGTTGTGTATTTATTCTTACATGTTTAAGCTTCAATCGCCTTCAAAGTACTTTCTGTTTAATGCAATACACCTATCAAGATGATTTTTCCACTGCTCAGTTTTTGAACTCGTCAATTTTGAGGTCTTTTAGTGTTTCTGCCATTTTTTGTTTCATCTCTTCCACATCGGCAAATTGTTTTCCTTTGAGGACTTCCTTCTCTGAAACAAACAAACAAAAAAGGCGCTTGGGATGATATTGGGTGACTAGGAAGAGTAAGGCATGGGGATCATGCCATTTTGGGTAAAAAAAAAACAACTGAACACTCAGTGTGGTGTGGGCAGTTGTACTTGTAATCACCCATAATGAAATGGGCAATCCCACAGGAAGAATCTCTAAAAAAAAAAAAAAAAAAATTCACTGAAACCGAATGCAGCCTCTCACAACAATGCTAGCTGGTACACCCATGCCAATGGGTTTCTTGAACAGTTATCTAGCAGGGGAAGACTGTGCTACAAGAGGCCAGCCTTCCCCCCTCATATTTGCCTAGGCATGAGCATTCCAGAGCCATGGGTGGCATGCTGGGAAGAGGAAGACCAGAAGCCGAAGGTCCAAGTAAGTAAGGAGAGATCCTGAGAGGTCAAGAGCTGGCAGAGACCAAACGAATGCATGCCATGCCAAACTGACGAGGAAGAAACGGCACAAAAGTCGACGGAGAAAAAGAGCGAAACAGAAGGAGAGGGAGAGACGAGGGGCAGATAAAGGGGAAAACAAGGGAAGAGGGAGAAGAAAAGGTGACGACAAAAGAGGTGACAGGGAGGTCAGCCCTAAAAGCTGCTGACCAGTCTCCATGGGTCTCAGAACTCTGCCTTTCAATTTCAAACTCAAGTTTTATCCCCAGGACAGCTAAAGACTCCAAAAAGGGTCTACCTTAGCCTTCCAGCAAGGAGTGTGCTCCTGTGGCCCACAAACTTAGGGATTCCAGAGCTCAGGCTGTGGACTCCTGTGGTCTGCTGCACAGGGCTATCCAGGACTGTACAGCCTGTAAACCACTCCAGGACTGTTACCCTAGGGGCCTGATGGGCTGAGAGAAGATCCTCTGAACCCCGAGGCACCAAAGGATGCTGAACTTCCTGCCATCTCTATTTCTAAGTCCTCAGATCCAGGGCTGTACCTCTGTAGCTTTCCTTTGTCTCAAGATCATTCATGACTAGGAAGCAGGCCTTGTCACCCAAGGAGATCATATAAGCACCCTGAGAACAAGATTCAGTCTTAGGTCTTAGGCATGCCAGTCATGCCAGTACCCCTTCCTTATTATCACACCCACAACACAGCATGACACAGGTTTCTTGTGCAAAAGGTTTCTTTTCTGCAAAAGGTCACTTGGAACCGAGATGCTGGATGATCATGCAAACACACACAGACACTTTGTTTGAGCTGAGTCCTATTCTCCAATCCAGTAAACTGACCTGTTACACTTCATATTCCAAATAAGACTGGAGAACTACAAAGAATACAAAGAAAAGCAGTTCCAACTTTTTCTTCATTTATATTTAAAACATGAGGCTTCTGTTTTAATCATGTAAGAACTTCCAAAGAACCCAGGAAACTAAGAGAATATGATAATTAAAATTAGCTAGAAGCAAGGATTCTTCAGAGCAGCCAACCTGGCTGCAAAACCTTTTTATTACCTTTATGAAAGAAATTTCTCCAGTAACTATAATAAACATGAGGCAAGATAAACAATGTCCACTGCAAGATTTGAAAAAGCGGGCAATCAAATTTGGGTTAAAAACTCATTTCAGTATTCATTTAGAGTATTGTATGTTTCATATACTTAAGAGTAACTCACAGCCGGGCTCGGTGGCTCAGCCTGTAATCCTGTGCCTTTGGGAGGCTGGGGTGAGTGGATTGCCTGAGCCCGTGGGTTCGAGACCCACCTGGGCAGCGAGACCTCATCTCCACAATAAATCAAAAAATCAGCCAGGGCGTGGTAGTGCATGCCTGTAATTCCCAGCTACTTGGAAGGCTGAGGTGGAAGGATCGCCAGAGCCCAGCAGGTCGAGGCTGCAGTGGCCGGGAGCAGCCACTGCACTCCAGTCTGGGCGACAGAGTGAGACTCCAACTCAAAAAAAAACAAAAAAAAAACAGTAACTCACAAAGAGAATACAAATGTGTTGTAATCACATATTAAAATGAACCTGATAATTTCCTACAATCTGCTTTTTTAAGAGGAAAAAGAAGCTCCATTGCTGTAAATTGATCTGCTAAATGAAAATGCAAGCTTTCTTAATAGTTTCTTCTGATAAATAATATAGGATGTGCGTCCCTTCAGGCTGGAACTTGGCAATCTAAAATCACCTCATAAAACTACCATAGAGGTTTTCCTAAAATTCCATTCATTCTTCTCTTCTTTTGAGGAGAGATAAAGAAAATCTGGTATTTTCTTATACTTCTTGAGGAAAAAAATTTTTTTAAAGGACAGAGGGGGAAAACCTTAGAGAATTTTGGCAGAAATGCAGACCATAAAATAGATAAAAGTGTTTGGACTTCACATAGTGGCTCATGCCTATAATCCCAGTACTTTGGGAGACCAAGGCAGGTGGATTGCTTGACCCCAGGAGTTCAAGACCAGCCTGTGCAACCGAGCAAGACCTCATCTCTACAAAAAACAAAAAAAATCAAAAAAATTAGCTGGGCATGGTGGCGTATGACTCTAGTCCCAGCTACTCAGTAGGCTGAGACAGGAAGACCGCCTGAACCCAGTAGGTCAAGGCTGCCATAAGTCATGATGGTCATGATCATGCTACTGCACTCCAGCCTGGGCAACAGAGTGAAATCCCAACTCAAAAAAAAAAAAGTGTTGACCATTTTTTATACCGAACTCTGAATTGGACCTCATATCTTTAAAATTAAAAAATTAAAAAAATTTAGAATTCATAGTTGTCAGACAAGAAACAAATAGTACAAATGGCTAGCAACACAACTATCATGAAAAGGAATCGAAGTTGCTTAATACTATCAAATCACATCTTAGAAGTCTGAGTCAGTCACTTTCTCAGAAAAGTGAAAAAGGGAAAATGAAACACTGAATATATGAACACATAATACTTCTCATAAAATGTTACACTTTTCCTGATCTTTCTTCTTTCTTGTCCAGGCAAGTGTAAGATAAGACCTATGATGCCTATAATTTGCTTTATTTTCTTATGGCCTTAGATTGAGGGTTTTTGACTTCTGGCTTTCTCTTCCTCTTCATTTTGAAGGGGATATAAATTTGGGGAGGGGGAAGGGAAGGGAGGCAATTTCTTCCTCCCACCCTTCCTGCATTCTTTTTTCTACTCTTAATTTAGACTGAAACTCCCAGCAAATTATCTCCTCTTTTTTTATTCTCCACAGTATACCCATCTCTTCACATAACATTCTCCTGACCTTCATCCTTCATTTCTTCATGTTGCAACTCTTATTCTTCAATTAACCCTTTCTGTCATCATCATCACTGCTGACTTATGTCTATTTATCACAACTTCTAGAATCTATGGACAACACTATAAACCAACCGGACCTTTTTATCACACATACATAAATCAAATTCTTTGGCTCCACACAGTCATCTCCACAAAGTCCCACCCAGCCCTCATTTGTATCACTTAAGGTCATGTAAGATTAAAGAAGGGACAGAATTGGCGATCCAATCAAGACTCTTCTTCACAAACAGGCTACTAAAAGTCAACCTGAGAATAAACTAACAGGTATAAGAGACGACCACCTTTACACTGCTTCATCTGGTTGGAACTCATTATAATACTGTACTTTCATCCTTTCTGAGAACATACTTTCCAGAAAACACAGATGAAAAAGAATTAAATGAGATGCAAATTAAAACTACACTGAGATACCACCTAACTCCAGTCAGAATGACCATCATCAATACCTCAAAAATAGCAGATGCTGGAGAAGATATTGTGAAATGGGAACACTTCTACACTGTTAGCGGGAGTGTAAACTAGTACAGTCTCTATGGAAAACAGTGTGGCAATTCCTAAAAGTTCTAAAAATTGACCTTCTACATGACCCCACAATCTCTCTACTAGGAATATACCTGAAATAACTCAAATCACTCTATAAAAAAGATACCTACAAACATATGTTTATCACAGCATTGTTCACAATAGCAAAAACATGGAACCAACCACGCTGCCCATCGAAAGAGGACTGGATTAAAAAAATGTGGTACATATACATGATGGAATATTACACAGCCATAAAGAAGAACAAAATCATGAACTCCACAGCAACCTGGACCGAATGAGAGTTTATACTGAGTGATCTTTCACAGAAAAAAAGATCTGAGTGTCACATGTTGTCACTCATAAGTGGACCTTGAACAACTACCATAACACTATAACAAAAGGATTGACAGTCGTGGGAAACTTCAGGGGGTAGGGGGTGGGGAGGTGCGATTGACAGTAGTTGAGATCTGCCGGGAGGGGGGAGGGTCACACCTCATCGACAAGGGTACCTGCACAATGATTATTTGTATACCTAACCCTGAATTGTACCCCATAATTTTAAAATAAAATAAAAACAAAAAGAATTGAATGACTGTAGGCTGACAATAGTGATTGGGACAATCCAGATCTCCAGAAAGAACAGTCATGCCTTTGTAATTGCAGTAAAGACCTTTTCCAGAATGGCGTTGGACTGGGCAATTTGTGGTTCATTTACCTGAATGTTGAGGGCTATGGCACATGGTTTGGCTATATATCTAAATATTGAAAAAAAAAAAAAAGGAGCAGGCAGTCAGAAGTTATTCTTTCTATAGCTATTCTTAATGCCATTGGCTAATCATTATTCAATTGTCCTAATAAAGTGCTGTTAGGATTTTATGGGCATACATTGTCAACTCACATCAATAGTTATAATACAGACTTAATATACAGACTTGTTTTTCTTTCCTTTCATCCCCAGCAGTGACATTAAAAAAGAAAACCTTTTAAAACATTTAAACCCCTGATCCTCAAGTTCTAAAGAGACTTATATAGAAGACTATCAGATGAAAATTAAGTGCATAAGTGAGATAAACTATGAATTTTAAATGGTGTAATATATTCTTCTTACTAACACAGAGCAACAGCCATGTCATATTTTTACTGTGAGAAAGTGTTTACTAAACATCTTATTACACATGCAGAGAGAGTGTTTTTTGTCATCTCTAGTCATAAATGTGACCATTTTTGACTCTATAATTAAAGTGTGCTATATTCAGTCCCAATTCCTTATGTTTTTCTAAAATTTTCTGTTTCATGATTATTTGCTTCTTTCTGATGAATAATAAAGGATGTCAAAGGGCATGATGTACCAGACAAGTTGAAAAGTTGGATGTGTTCACAAGCATCAGCAAAGTGGTTTTATCCTAGGCCAATACAATGTCCATGTCGAGAAGAATAGGAAGACTCAGTCTCACTTTTTTTCACATTTGTGGTGTGAATGAGGCACTGAGGGAGAGCAGGTGAAATGCGTGGGGCCCCAAAGGTATAGTTACATCTCTAGCAAAATTGTGTAAAGAATAAAAAGCACTTACAAATTTAAGAGTTCTTTTAGATTAAATGCTCAAGAAATAAGGCTCTGTAAATATTCATTTTATCAGTAACATTTAACATGTCCTACTAATGAAGAATAATTTAATATAATGTGAAAGTATTAGCCAAGTTAGTTCAATGTTGGCCAAGGGCAACAATTGATAAATGCACAAATCGTAAGTCTTAGATGACGTTTCTTTAATAATACTTGATGAACAGTAGATTTCAAAAAACATGTTTTTTTTCTTATAAAAACAGGACCAATACAATTTACATATACAGTACCACATAATATTCTATTGGGTACTATTTCAAGTAAAAGTGAAAAAAAATTTATTCAAGCAGGAAAATGAAAGACTGTAAAGAAAAGATATACATGGAAAATGCAACATAATATCTGTTACACAGGGCTCTCTGGGACAAAGTTGGGAAGAAATAATAATCACTATTTTCCAATATGTAAATCTTCTAGAAACTGGAGTTTTCCCCAAATTTTTGCATCCCCAATTCTTTTTAATGTAGAAATTTGGAGATACATTACCTATTTATCTCACTTTCTTGACATGTAGTATAACCTTTCCCTGATTACACTAGGTCTTCACTATGAACAATAATTATAGTGCTAGAGCTATGGATGTAGTGGTGAAGAAGAAATTTACTGAGCAGTGACCACCAGAGAGAGTCTAGAACTTGTTTCCTTGACATGATTTCCTGCTTTGTGGTTATTTGCCTCCTCATTTTAAGGTATAAAGGTAGAATGAGAGGTGTGAAAAGACAGGAGGTCCAGCAAAAAAGTGAAAAATAAGGCAAGAGAACAAAATTAATTTGGTATAAAGGTCAAAATCAAATCTTCCAATGGTTTTCATTTACTCTTCTCAGTTGGATTCCTACCCAGCCCATCCCCATCTTCCTCATTCTCACAACTCCAAAACACTGCGTTCAAATTCCCTTTTGAACTTTATCATCACCCTTGTAATACTTGCTGGTCTAGTACACAGTCTTCTATTCTTATTCTAGATAGTGCAGAGTCTCAATGCAGGGCTGATCATTTCAGCTTTGTATATCCCATGACAATGCCTGGGCATACACAGGAGGAGGCCAAGAAATTTGATCAACTGGTTCTCTTCAGTCAATATGTTTCACTGTTGCTATCATGGTGTTGAGTACTGCTGACAAGTTAACAGATATTCTCTGTGTGCCCCTTACCAATGCATGGGCAGGCAGCAGGGAAGTCAAGAAATTTTCTCAACAGAATCTCTTCAATAGCAACTTCCTCACCTTTGCTACCAGCCTCAAATAACTTAAAAAAGCATTCAAATTTTTTTCATTTGTTACATAATACAATGTTTTATACATCTCTCCTTCTCTTTTTAAGCTTCAAATCACTTTCTTAAAAGTTTTTTCTCTAAATTTCAGGAACATATATAATAGCATATCCCTTGATCACCAAAATTTATCACATATCTATAACAAAATTATCAAATATAATGCTTTGTAAACACTTTTTTAAAGCTTTGCCCAAGGAATAGGGTGGGAAATTTTTCTGCTACTATCTGGCTATGGATCCCTAACTGCAGAAATTAACCTCTCTGTGTCTCAAATCTCCTCATATGTCAAAAAATTGTTATGATTACATATGTACATGTATGTGTGTCTGCAAAAACGTGTACATGTTAAAAGACAGTATCATAGTTCTCTTTGCCTAAAATCTCTGACGTGAGCCGTGGGTAGAGTTTCAAAACATAGCATTTATATACCATGACTCTCCCAGGCCTCAGTTACACTATACCAAGTCATGTGCATTCAACAACTTCTAGAAGTACCATGCAATAAAAAGAGACCAGAAATCAGAGCAGGCACTGAAAAAAGACAAGGGTCATTAAAAAGAATAACCACTTGTCCCAATTTGCCCCCATTCCAGTGCTGAAGAAAAGAAAAGTCCTATTTAAACAATAAATTATGGTGACCCTCATCATCAAGTCCCAGACCTGGTTTCAGATCCACGGTGTATTCTCTTTTTAATATATCCAGTACAGAGAGCCAAACACTTTGTTTCTAAGATTTAAACAAATTGCATAAAATAGGCAGAAAAAGGGAATCCCAATCCCAAATTAGAGGAGGAAAAAAAAGAGCATGTAACTTTTATTTTCCTAATAGATATCCCTGCTTACATGAAAATATAGACATTTGGGGTTTATTCTCTAACAAATTTGTGAATCACGTCAAGCATTTTTTTTTCAGAGAGCATATTAGATACCAAATAAAACCCATGACATAACTACAACAATCTTATCATCTACTGTCATGGTCCATCAGACCATATAAAAAGCTGGATTTTTTTTTTTTTAAATGCTGGCTCTAACAGAAGTTAGTTCATAAAAACTGTCTTTCACATTTCTTGAGAGAGAGTCAGAGACAGAGAAATGGAGAGATGGGGGGGTGAAGTAGAGCATCTACAAATATAATAGTTGAAAGGAAATATGTACTTTCAAGCTTTGATGGTTACCTCTACAAGAAAATGCTCACTTAATTACTTTTTTAAATCAAAGGCACCACCACCACCTTCCAAAGATCAAACATCTATAAAGTTATTTCATGTACTATATTTGAAAGTAAGCATGATAATGTACACTTTGAAAAATACTAGTCTCAGTTTAAAAGTTTTATCACCAGAATGGTATAGATTAGATTTTGAAAGCTAATATGTGGGTGCATGCTTAGACATACTTGTGTGAATATATTTGAGTATAAGTAGACATGCATGCTTGATTGTGTGTTCTCTAATAGTACTTAAGACAAAACTGTTTTAATAAAACAAATATTTAGCAGAAACAAGACCAGGATGGAGAAAAGGGACTGGTATTTGTTGACAGTTACTACGTGTCAAGAGCTTTGCAATGTTTTATTCTTTTTATTTTAGACCAACAACTCTCTGAATTAAACATTAATCTCTTTTTACAGAAGTATAAACTAAAGCTCAAATTCTTTAGTGTCTCCCCAAAGTCTTAAAGCTAATTAAATAGATTAGAAAAATGTAGACCCAGTCGATCCTAACACAATCTATTAGTAAATATACTCTTTCCCCCCCAAAGTAAGAAAACATGAGTTAATTAAAGAGGCATTATTAAAATATTTGTGATATGATCACAATATTTTTGCTCAGTAATCCCACTTTTAGTATTCATCTAAGAAAATCTGTCGAACCTAGGAAAAAGCCATAAATGTAAAGCTTTTCATGTATAATTATCTATAGTGGGTAAAATGGTAAATAGCTTAATGATTTACTAACAAATAACTCATTCAGCATCATTAATCCTGCTCTAAGTGTTTGGGTATGCAGCAGTGAACAAAATCCTGATTTTATGAAGTTTACATTCTAGCAGCAGGAGATTAAAAAGAAACCAAATAGTATAAGTTATGCTAGACAGTAAAAAGTGTTGTAGAGAAAAATAAAGCCTGCTAAGAAGGACAGGGATACCAGGGTGGGGTTGCAATTTTAAATAGACTAACCAGGGAAAGCCCCACTGAGGAAGTGAACAGAATTGTTGGAAAATAAACTAGAAAAAGAAGCCAGGACAGAAAATTCCAGAAGGTATAGCAGCCAAGGATGAAGGCCATGAGAAAGGAGTATAACTAGGATGTGGAAGGCATATCCAGAAGACACATGTGGCTAAAGCAGAGTTAGTAAGCATAAAAGGAATGAAGGGGAGTAGGAAAGTAGCAGGCAGCTATTCCACAGTGCATTGTAGACCATTATAAGGATTTTTGTTTTTATCCTGAGTGAGGTAGGAAGGCACTGCAGGACTCTGAGAAGAAAAGCCAAATCATTTTATTTTTATCTTTGAAGGATCACTGGTTCTTCTGTTGAGAACAAACAGAAGAGGAACAAACGTAGGAACAGGAAGGGAACCACAATTATCCATGCCCAAGACGATGGCAGCAAAAGAGGTGGTGAGAAGTTATCTGACCAATCCTGGAATGCTTCTGAAGACGAGGTCCACAACACTCACTGGAGACTGAACATAGGATGAAATGAGGGAGGAATAAAGGGTGATGACATGGTTTTGGCCTGACCACCTGGAAGGATGCAGTTTGCCTTGGGATTGGGAGGAAGTTCATGACTTCATTGTGAGGCATGGTGAGTTTGAGGTTATTCTCAGGATACAAATGAAAATGTCAAATAGGCAGTTGAATATTGTCTGGAGTTCAGGAGAGGCTTGGGCTAAGGATACAAATTTGGTGTCATCAACATATGACCAAGAAGATCACCTGGGAAGCAACATATAAATAAATAAATAAAAAAGAGAGACAATTCAGGAAATAAGCCACAAGATGACTACAACATTTAAATAAATTAGAGTAACAAAAAAAGAAATATTATACCGTTACTAAAAAAGAATATATAAACTATGAAGAATATGTAAATTTATAATACATTGATTTTTGAAAGCAGGATATATATGTGTGTATATATATCACATTAAAATAATAACTATAAAATAAA
Organism: Carlito syrichta; assembly: GCF_000164805.1. Lineage (NCBI taxonomy): Eukaryota > Metazoa > Chordata > Mammalia > Primates > Tarsiidae > Carlito > Carlito syrichta. The sequence goes on along the minus strand of NW_006974604.1, from coordinate 37,449 downwards.
GTATATGATAGAATAAAATCTGAAAAATCACAACTAATGTTTTATTAGGAGAAATCAGCATTATATTTCTTTCATGTTTCCATTGTTCTTGAATACCAATAAAACCCAGGTGAAAAAAGATGGTGCAGCTCATAAAAACACAACGAATCTTGTAGTAAAGAAGAACCATGGACAGAACAGAGACATTCACAAATAATGCAATAGTGCATATTCTTCAAGAGATTTGAAATCTTTATTTCCCATCATAATTCTACTGAGTCTTCATTTTTGTAATCCTTGTAGATTTTAAAAGCAGAATATATTATAGCAAGAACAGAAGTAATAAAAAGCATTTATAATGATATTAGAAATCGCCAAGAATGCCATTACTCAAAGACAGCAATGATTAATATTTGAATATTTTTCTGCTCTACCAGATTTTTTTTACTACTTTACTTGCCATATTTTTATAAAACAAAACTGCATCACTCTATATGAATTTAGTAATCTGTTTTTGTTTCCTACTGTGAATATGTTCTGTAAGAAATTACATATTCTTGTAAAACATGGTATTTAATTCCTACAAAGACCTACATTGTTGTTCTTTTTCTGTTTGTTTTATAAATTTTGCTGTGTGTATAAAATGTTATAAAATGCTGCAAAAGATACATATGGATAGTAAAATGGTTACTTCAGTGAAGCAGATTAACATCTATCATCTCACATAGTTACTTTTATGTGTGTGTAACAAGAACAGCTAAATATCTAATTTAACAAAAATCTCTAATACAATATGATTTTGTTGAATCCAGTCCTCATGTACATTAAACCTCTAGATTTATTCATCCTATATTGTTGCTCTTATTTCTTGTTGTTGTGAAGACTCTCTCAGGAAACAGCCCTTGGGTCTTTTTGAGAGTATAAAACTCTGATCAAAGTCCCAAAATATTGTCATAACATAGAGGAGTCAAGCAATGGTGAATCTGAAGAATTAAATTCTTTAGATTGACCACTAAAACACTCCATCATCATGGAAGAACAATCCACTCTCCATCTACTTTATCTTTATCACTTAAATTTAAGATCACCCTTCCTAGCACTTCCAAAACTTCAAGAAATTAGTCACAAAGTTTTGAAGAGGAAAATCTCTAGGCTCTTCTACATCCTTAAGTTTTACATTTTTGAAGACTTCTGCTGATCAATAGAAAAACAAGCAAATGATGCTAAATAGGCAATTCACAGAAGAGAAACTAGAAATATAAATAAACATACATATAATGGGATGTTCAACCTCATCAGGAAAATGAGACATCATTTTACACCCATCAGGCTGGGTTTGATAACATGAAATTCAGCTGAGGATTTGGAGAAAAAAGAATTCTAGCTAGGCATGGTGGTTCATGCCTATAACCCTAGCACTTAATGAGTAGGAGGAGGCAAGAGGACTACCTGAGCCCAGGGATTCAAAACCAGCCTAGGCAACAGGGTGAGACCTAGTCTCTACAATCAATCAAACAATTAGCTGGGTGTGGTGGCACACACCTGTATTTCCAGCTACTTGGAAGGCTGAGGAGGAAGCCTGAGAGCAGGTCAAGGCTATAATGGCCATGAGCATGCCACTGCATCCCAGCCTGGGTGACAGAGTAAGACTCCAAAAAAACAAAAAAAGAATTCTAGTAAACTGCTTATGGAGTTTTATAAAAAGTGCACACAAGATATAAAAGGGTAGCACACAGAAACAAGTAATGACGACCAGCAGACATATGAAAAGATGGCCATCCTCACTAAAATCAAAACAAAACAAAAAAACTGATATCTGAACATTTTACCTCATTTTTTCACCTATAATATTTACCAAAAAAATTAATTCTAATAAATGTAAATGCTGGCAAGAGTGAAGAGAAACATGCTTTCTGGTAAACTGCTGGTGGGTGACTAAGCTGCTGCAATCTTTGAATTGCAATTCATCAGTATTTAGGAAATTTTTAGGGAAATGCCTAAACTCCTGTGACACTTACTGCTTATATATCCTCCTAAAAATTTACCCTACAGATATACTAAGATTGTTAAAAAGAAAGCTTATTGCAGAATTGTTTGAAATAGCAACAATGACAAAAAAATTATTTACCAGAAAGATACTATGGAATTCTGTAAGGTTGTTAAGATTAGGTAGGTTTGTTGAGCTTCAAGACAACTACAAATGTAAAATGCAAGATATACAAGTATAATGTCTCATTTTTGTACATATCTTTGAAAGTTTTTATCAGAAAGAGTAGTGAAAAATTGTTAATGGCAATATCTTTTAGGTTCAAGGCTTACTATGCATTTCATACTTTACTGTACTGTGGTAAGTTTGTAGTATGTAAGCATTGTATATATTTTAAAGATAAACAACATTTACATGCTTTCAATGAATATTTAATAACATAGAAAAATGCTCAAAAGAGATAAAGCAATGTTTACCTGATCATTGTTGATATTTACATATACATTTCTGCCTTATTAAAAAAGTCAATAATATTCAAAACGTTGAACATGTTTTATTGCTAGATGATGAGGTTGGTTCTTACTTTAGTATTCTTTTTTAAACTTTTCCATATTTTTTCAATATCTTAAAATGAGAGTATAAACTTTAAATGCAAAAAAAAAAAAAAAGTACTTTTAAAAATATAGATGAATTGGGAGAGTTCCATCTTTCTTGACTGCCTGGAATACTTTCAATAAGATTGGTATCAGCTCCTCCTTGTATGTTTTGTAGAATTCCTCTGGAAAGCTGTCTGGTCCAGGGCTTTTCTAAAGGTTGTTTTCTTAGGATGGAGTCAATGCCCTGGGTTATTTTGGTTGTTTATTTGGGTCTAAGTTTCTTCTTTTTTCAAACTTGGGAGGTTGTGTGATATTAGAAAGTCCTCTATTTCATCTAGGTTTTCGAGTTTGTTTTCACACAGATGTGCCCCATAATCTTTGATAATCTCTTGTATTTCTTTGGGGTCAGTTGTGACTTGATCTTTTGCATTTCTAATTAGGTTTATCTGGACTTTTTCTTCTCTTTTTATTTGGTCAACCTGGTTAGGGGTTTATCAATCTTGTTTATCCATTCCAAGAACCAGCTTTTTGTTTCACTTATGTTTTTCTATGAGATTTGTGTTCTATGTTCCATATTTGGACTTTTGCTTTGGTGATCTGTATTCTTCTGCAAAATTTAAGGCTTTTGGTGGTCTTGCTTTTCCTTAGAAGACATATGAGCAGCCAACAGATACATGAAAAGATTCTCACCCACACTAATCATCAAAGAAATGAAAATCAAAACCACATGGAGATATCATCTAACTCCAGTCAGGATGGACATCATTAATAACTCAAAAAACAACAGATGCTGGAGAGGATATGGAGAAAAGGGAATGCTTCTACACTGTTGGTGAGAATGTAAATTAGTACAATCTCTGTGGAAAACAGTGTGGTGATTTATAAAAGATCTTATAATCGACCTTCCATACTACCCAGCAAACCCCCTTCTGGCAGTATACCTGGAGGAACTCAAATCATTCTACAAAAGATACCTGTATATACATGTTTATTGCAGCACTATTCACAATAGCAAAAACATGGAGTCAACTGTGCTGCCCACCAAAAGTGGACTGGATTTTTTAAATGTAGTACATATGTATGGTGGAATATTATGCAGCCATAAAGAAGGGCAAAATTATGGACTTTGCAGCAACTTGGATAGATTTAGTATCTATCATATTCAGTGATCTATCACAGAAACAAAGAACTGAGTGCAACATATTCTCACTTGTAAGTGGATCCTGGAAATTTATCATAATACTATAAGAAAAGGATTGGCAGTAGTGGGACACTGTCAGAGGTTAAGCGGGGAGAGGGATATAACATCAGTAAGAGTATCTGATCCCAAACCAGGTGAAGTGAGGATCAATGGGAGGCCCTAAATTCACCTGTACAATGATCACTTATATACCTAAACCTGAATCATACCACACATCTTTAAAATAAAAAAATAAAATACAGATGAACAAGATGGTCTTTATTCCAAGATGGTCTTTATTCCAGGTGAGACTCAAAATCTCATTGACACAAAAATCTAACATGGAAAGTGATGAGACAGCTAAAATTCATCTAATTGCATCGAGCTCTTTCAGTAAAGAAATCCCTTTTGATTAAGACAGGGGAGAGAAGAGTAGGTGAAATAAAATGCCATTTCAGGACCTGATCAGATAGAAAAAAGGATGACATTACAGTCAATGAGAGCACCAAATGATATAAAACTATGCAAATTGATGAAATGATGCCAAGGAAAGTGCTACCAATGTTAAATAAATACAGCTGAGAGAAACTGAAATGCCACCAGAATTGAAATTGCTTCTGCCTGTGCCTGGCATCACCATGGAGCTTCTTTATTTCCTCGTCTATATAATGAAAATCATAATTATACTTTGTTTCATGCAGGAAATACTTCTAATCATTGGCTCCTGAGAACAATTGGAATGGGACAGAGATAGGGAAGAGTAGCATGCAGAGAGGTGTACAGCAGGAGATAATTTTCTTCTTCGGAAAAAATATGAATTGTTTGCTAAGTAGCCCTATATACTAGAAAGAACAATTCCTTTAGAGAAAACTCATATCCCAGGTGCACCTACTCTCAACTTGGAATGTTAAAAAGTGCTCTTCTGAACCTAGCTACTATGTTTATAAAATGGAGACAATAAAATCTACTTGGCAAATTTTGTGTGAGCATTGATAAAATGAATATAAACCTCCCACCACAAAGCCCAATATTTGGTAAAGCATTCAGTAGGTGCTGACTCCTTAAATTTTGATGATAAGAAGCATACTTTTCCCACATCAAAAGGGATTGTAGTCTGTGCTGGTCAGTGGGAAATCTGTTATGGGAAAAGCATAAGAATGACACAGACTTATGAAAGAACTAGAAAACTTAAGAGCTTAGTACATCACCTCATCCAACCTCTTTCTCTACACCTGATTTTTATGTAGAGAGTTCAATCAAAAAATTTCATTTAGCCTAGAAATCTCCCCATGCATTTCTTTGTGATTTCTTATGAATCTAGTCGACACTAACCTCACTTGAGGGGCGGATCCAAGACTGAAAGGATATGTCATAAACTAAGAGCTAGGATCCTTGTTCAAGTTGACCTGGGAAATGTCAAAACTGCCTCTTCTTACTACACATGTCCAGGATTCTGGATAAAATACCCTAGACTCATGTTTCATCATGAGTTTATTTCAACTACCGAAGAAACTCAGAATCCAGCTGTTACAAGATGAAGCTCTTAAAATTCAAGGAAGTTGTTTCTTCATCTTTAAAAACAAAAAAGATGTTCCTGTGTTTTGCAGAAAGCAAGATATATAAACATTAAAACGTTTACAAAAAGAACAATTGTACGGTGTTCAAGTACCCATGTCAGGAAAGTCTGTAATACATTACCACTATGTGTTAACTGCTATTTTTATAGCATCATGGTACTCATAACCTTACCATACTTGTCAATGAATCTTTTGGGAATACTGTACATACACGAGTAAGGCTGTATTATTTTTGTCCTTTCTTTGCACACTGAAAATGGTACTATGTATATTTCTCATAGTGGGATATGATTGCAACCTCATGGAATTTGTCACAGTCTGTCATGTCTCTGTACCTCATTGACTACAATTTCAACAACTCCATATCTAACTGTTGTTTCCAGCACAGCTTTTGACATGTTGCACAAATCAAGAGCTCTGCTAGAGTACCTCAGAATTCCCTTTAACCTTACCCCTTGGCACTCTGACAGATACCTTCCCTGTCACGGTCCTCAGACCACTCACTCTGTGAGAGGTCTGGGCCCCCTTTATCACTTATCTTCCTCAGATGACCAATCTAAGAAAGTAGAGTTGCAAGAAACAGGCCTTCAAGGCCCATGGACAAACTGCCTTATAGGACCCTGTAATTGTCAGATGTGTCTCAAAATCTCAAAACTGGCCCTTAAGCTACTAAACATTCAGTCTGGGGGACCACCAAGCCTTCCTGAAATGTACTCATTCTTTAATTCTACTACATTTGCCAGGTGCCTTAAAAGTCATCAAACCCTTTCACACTTTATCTTGGTCAGTTCTCAAAATGTCCCCAAGAAATAAGCAAACAGATGCCATCACTGTTTTACAAATGAGGAAAAGATTTCAATGTTTCCATAACTTGGACTAAAAACTAAGGGGTAAATGTGCATCCCGATATACACTGTTATTGTGCTCTAAGAACTGAGCTCTCCCAGCATCTCTGGCCTTTTAGTTGGTGACACATGCTCATGGGTCTATGAACATTATTTTTGGCCTAGACATCAACACCACAAAGACTCTCCACTGGTGCTTCAAAACCACAAAATGTAGCCATCAATGAATGGTGCCTTGCTTTACTCATGATCTGCCATTGAAGCTATCTGGTTGTGTGTGAAGATTAATGAGGACAGTGCTCTCTATTTTTATGGAGGATTACTAACAACAGAAGAACTTCATGCAATTTCAATAAACAGAGTCATCAATTCCTAAAAGAGAATTCTATAAAGGTTTTCATTATAACTTATGATGTCTTAATATGCTAAAATCCTTCCCCCACATGCCAAAGAACCTGATATCTTAACACCACTACCCACCACATGCTGGCTTCACCATCAAGGATGGCTGGGAACAGACAGAATGAGACAGAATGAAGGTAGCATCCTACACACTGATAGGAATAATTCTCAGCATCAGCAAAATAGTTTTGTCTGCTATAAAATGGTAAAGTTGAATGAGACAGCACATGCCATGTGAACACAATGCCAGGACAGAGCAGGCCCTCAGTGACTACTTGGTCTCCATAACTGCTCTCAGTCCTCACTCCACCATCACTGAAGAAACCCCTGTAGTCTCAACAAAGTTCTTACATAGACAGAGATCAAGTCTGATGATGACAATACAATAGTACTTGAACATCATAATAGTTTGCTTTAATTCAAGGTCTTACATTTTTTATAAGTATCCTTAATTGTCTTACCTTCTTTGGCCCTCACAATTAGTAAGATTCAAAGATAAGGACACTGAAGTCCAGAGAAAGTGTTGCTCTCAAGACTATAGGAAAAGCTGATGCTAGAACACACAGCTTCTCTTGGTCAGCTGCTGTTTCCTTTCCTTATCCTCATATTTAACATGCTATCCCAGGATTTACTCATGCTGAAAAAATGTGGACCTAACAAATTTGTTTGCCATTCCCTCAAGTTCTTGTACAACTTCTGCCTAACTAACTTATGTCAGCCCTGAGCAGTGGAGTGTTTACAGGACATGTTTCAAGAAAAGAAGTTTTCCTCCAAAAGAGTGTGTATCAGTCAGGATCTGGTAAGGAAAAAAACTGCAAGTTATTTTAACAGACAGAATTTAATATAAGGAATTTTTAAATTGGTATCAAAGTAATAAAAGACACAAAGAAAGAACTGAAATGTCACAGAGGAAGCAAGAATATCAATCAGCTAAGGCTTGGAGAATACAGGGTTGAGGTTGAAGTAAAACCCCACACTGGACCCAGACCCCTAATGAGGGGACAGTCCCTAAGTAGAGATGATGTCTCTGAGAGGGGCATGCTAGGGAAAAGTCTGAAACCAGAATTAACTGATAAAAACAAACCACTTCTACTGAGTGAAGAGCAGCTGGTGAACAGAGAATTTTTATAACAGTGAAACTACTCTACATAATACTATAACAGTGGACACATTGTGTTGTGGTTTGAATGTGTTTCCCAAAATTAATGCATTGGAAGCATAATCCCCAATGCAATATTGTTGGGAGGTGGGAACTAACAGAAGCTGCTTGGGTTATAAGGGCTCCATTTTTACAAATAAATTAATGTCATTATAAAAAGGGCTCAATAAGGGGGTTCACTCACTCCTGCTCTTCTGTTCTTCTGCCATGTGAGGTCTTTCCCTTTGAAGTAGGCAATGTTCAAGGTGCTATCTTGAAAGCAGAAAGAGACCTGGTCCTTAAAAGACACCATATCTGCCAGCACCTTAGTCATAGATTTTCCAGCATCAAGAACTGCTAAAACCAAATTTCTGTTCTTTATAAATTACTCAGTGCTATTTTGTAATAGCAGCACAAAACAAATGTTCATGGCATTTTAAGTGTGTACAAACCCACAGAATGTATCACATCAAGAGTGAACCTTAAAGTAAAAAAAGAACTCTGTGTGATGATGAGGTTCATCGGTTATAATAAATGTGCCCTCTGGGAGGAGATGCTGAAAATGAGGAAGCCTATACATGTGTAGGGGCAGGGAAAAATGGGAAATCTCCATACCTTCCATTCAATCTTGCTGTGAACCTAAAACTGCTCTAAGATAAAGTCAATCTTTTAAAAAAAGAAGAAAAGCCCATTGTTGCTGAGGGGAGACTTTCAGGGAAGGAGACAAACAGGTTAAGTATGTTGTTTTCCTCCTCCAGACAAGCAGACTCCTTCCAGTGCCTCCTACCGATAGAAACTATGAGGAAGGAGCTGGCAAAGGAGAAATGTGATTTGAGAGCCTCAGTCCCAATCTCACAAACCAAATCTGAAGGATGGTTTGGAGCTGAAAGATGATGACTTAATAATCAGCACACAATGTTCTAAAAATCTTCAATCTGAGGATTCTCTTGCCAACTGGGCAACTATCTTCACTTGATTTTCACAGTACGGACCAATACAGAATTTGTTGGTGGCTGCTAGATAAGAAACTAAAGAGATACAGACCTGGACATTTATTTTCTCCCTCTCCCATTTAAAACCTTCTGCTGTTAGGCCACTAGTACATAGTGTGGGAACATCTGCATTCCAAAGAATCTGCTGTTTGTATTAGGAAGTTCCACTGTATAATAAGAAACTAAAGAGCTTTGGAGACAAGTTGCCATAGGTTCAAGTCCTGATCTGATCACTTACCAGCTATGAGATATTAGGCCAACAATTTTACCTCCCTGAGTCTGTTTCCCTGTAATACAAATTTATCACCTGGAACATATGGGTCTCAAACCCACAGGCTCAGGCAATCCACTCACCTCAGCCTCCCAAAGGCATGGGATTACAGGCTGAGCCACAGTGCCCAGCTGGTTTCCTTCTCTTTGTATGAGTAAAATAACATATCAAAAGGTTGAAGAGCTATTAATAATCAGCTTTTCTTTTTTGAGACCTTCATTTTGTACTTACAGTTGGTCTAAAAACTCCTTGTGTTTCTATGAGAATATCCCTTTAATGCCAGAATACCTAAACCTACACAGCAATGGAAGCTTACAGGATTAGATTAGACTCAAAGAGCATCTCAAATAAGGTATCTCAGAGAGCAAACTCTAAAGTCAGCAAAGGCAAAACACAGCTAACTCATAAGGAGTAAATAGGAGAAAACAGAATAAAATATTCACCTGGCTGTTAATAAGGAAACATGTATTTCTTCATGAGAGATATTATGTTTTTCTCAGTGCAACCTTGCATCACCCACACAATGGATACAGATCCACATTATTGTTTCAAAGATTAGCATTCTCTTGATTTATTGTAGTACTTGCATGGTCACAACCCCAATGGCATCATTAGAAAGCACACTGAGTGGACCTAATGGTATTAAAGCTTCAAAATTATTTGATGGAAGAAATTATGAAAAATAACAAAGTCTACAAGTAAATACTAGAGCTCAATTAAATTTTTAAAATGAAAGTCATTTCCATTTAAAACTCAGTGGTGGATACATTCAATGAGGCATTCTCCTGAGGGGCAAATGCTCACAGAGTGAGTAAAATGAGTTCTTGTTTAAAAACTTGCAGAGAAGTTTCATAAAATCTTGGTAATTATGGTGTGATAATTGTAAGAGAAAGGTATTTTATCATGAAAAACCTTTTTTGAAAGCAAAAGTCAACTTTTTCTTGTCCACTTTAGGGACTTACCCAAATAAAATTATTTCACAGGAGCACAGAGTTGTACCGGACTCTAATATCCTCTGGTCCAATAGCTCATTGAACGTTTAAATTTCATTCAGTTCTAAAGATCAAGTAGGCTTCATTCCTGGAATGTAGGGCTGGTTTGCAGGGGGCCAGCCCCTGCAAGTTTTGGGGAGATTTAGGAGGTCCCTTGGAAGGTATGGCAGTATCGGTGGTTATTCTGGAGAAATAAAAAGAAAGAAAGAGAAAAGGGGGAGAAAGAAAGAGACTGGACTCTGTCTATCGCAGAAGTCGATTCTGTAGTAGGGATAGATATTAAAGAAGGAAAGATGGAGGGATAGACATAAAGAGGAAATAAGAGAAAAAAAGAAAGTGGACAACTGTTCAGTGAAATGAGCAGAAGCCGTTTTATTGGAAGTTACAGCAGGTATTTATCCCCAAATTTTACACAGACAGTCTCACAAGTCTTTCACGTGAACACAAAGCCAGGTGCAGGAGGGGCGTCCCCCACCCACCAGATGTTTTCTCAGGTCTGAGGAAAGACAAACCCCAAGATTGTCTATTATTCTCTTTGCTAGTTAATGTTCTTCAAAAGCAGCGCAACAATCCCTACTAGCATCATGATGTTCTGATAATCAATAACTTCTCAAGCTCATGTGCACACAACACCCATGATGACTAACTTAAATTTTATTACCTTTCTATTCTATGCTAATACTGCTTACACAATGCTACGGAAGCTTAAGCCAACTCCTAAAGAAAGTGGCCCAGTCCAAAGATCACGCTGGGCTCTACAGGATGTGGCCCAGTCCAAGGTTCATGGTGGGCCACTTTTTGGAACAATAGATTACAATCTCTTAACAAAATGGCTATTCTAAAGTCCTATATATCTATTCTAATTTCTATGAAAGTTTCTAATTCCTAATCCTAATATATAAAGCTGATCATCAGCAACAAAGCTTCTAAAAATAAACCCAAATATAAACTGTAAATGTACTAAGGCCAAAACCACAATAGTAGAAAATGGAGACAATGAAATTTCTAAAGTTAACTGTATTCTTATTAAACCTCAAAATATCATGATTGGTCATGCTTGAACTAACATGATTCCCTGACGTTAGCATGACCTATTCTACAATACTTTCTATGAATACAATAAATTCAATTTGTATAATAGGTAGAAAAACCCTACACTAACTGTAGCTAAATCTGGCCTAAAAGAATGCAGCCCAGTCCAAAGTACACACTGGGCCCTCAGGAATGTGGCCCAGCACAAACATTTCTGATAACTCTTGATAATCATCTATACCATTGAAAAACTGAAAACAGCTCTCCATAAGTATATACTAATTCTACAAATATACTTTAAAATCTTATAAAGAGGCTAGTACCATGTAAAAGGCTCCCAAATGTGACCTGAGTTTGAATTATATCTAATACCTAAGCCGAAACCACAGTTTATGGGAAACAGGAACAATGAGTTTCTAGAGTGAGCCATGCCTGTCACCATCACAGAGGCTTCAGCTCAGGTCAGCAGAGTTCCTTTAGGTTATTTGTGCTACATGGTAAAAGGAGGAGGAAAATGGGGTCAACGGCTCCTGAACACAACCTAGCGGTCTCAGGGTCCATGGCCCTCCCTGATTCCTAATGCTCAGTGGGCCTCTGTGGCCGGCTCCCAACACTGATTCAGCATCCACAAGACCACAAATGTAATAAAATACATTAACAGATATAAAAACAAAAATCACAGGATTATATCATTAGATGAGGAAAAAGTTTTTGATAAAATCCAGCATCCCTTCTTGATAAAAACCCTTGAACATCTAGGCATAGATGGAACATACCTTAAAATAGTAAGATCCATCTGCAAGAAACCCACAACCAACATACTGTTAAACAGACAGAAATTGGAATCATTTACCCTATAAACCTGAACAAGACAAGGATGCCCATTTTCACTTCTCCTATTCAACATATTTTTGGAAGCTCTAGCTAGAGCAATTAAACAAAAGGAGGAGATCAGGGGTATCCAAATAGGAAAAGAGGAAGCCAAGTTATCTCTCTTTGCAGATGACATGATTCTATACCTTGAAATTCCAAGATAATCTGTCAAAAACCTCCTCGCACTGATAAAGGACTTTGGCAAAGTCTCAGGATATAAATAAATGTGCAAAAGACAGTCGCATTTCTATACAACCAACAAACAAACAGAAACCCAAACAAAAAGCACAATCCTATTCACAATAGCCAAAAATAAATGAAATACTTTGGCATCTTCCTAAACAGAAAAGTCAAAGACCTATAGAATGAAAACTACAAAACTCTGCTCAAAGAAACAAAAGATGACACAAAAAAATGGAAAAATATTCCACGGTCATGGACTGGAAGAATCAACATTGTTAAGATATCCATCCTACCCAAGGCAATCTACAACTTCAGTGCAACACCCATTAAATTACCCACAGCATTCTTCTCAGATCTGGAAACGACAATACAGGAATTCATATGGAAACAAAAATGATCATGAATAGCCAAAACAATTCTCAGCAAAAACAAAACAAAACAAAACAAAAAAACAGCGGGAAGTATCACACTCCCCGACTTTAAACTTTATTATAAAGCTACAATAATCAAAACAGCCTTGTACTGGTACAAGAATAGGCATATAGACCAATGGAACAGGATAGAGATTCCAGGAGCAAAACCTCAATTTATCAGTCAACTCACCTTCAACAAAGCCTCCACCACCAACCACTGGGGAGAGGAGAACCTATTCAGTAAATGGTGCTGGGAAAACTGGCTGACTACATGCAGAACATTAAAACAAGACCCCTACCTATCACCATACACAAAAATCAACTCCAAATGGATCAAAGACCTAAATATAAAACCACCAACTATAAAAATCGTAGAGAATGCAGGAGATGCCATATGGAAATTAGAACTGGCAACCAATTCCTGATCAAAATCCCAAGTGCCCATGCCATAAGAGATAAGATAGACAAGTGGGACCTCATCAAACTGACAAGCTTCTGAAATGCCAAAGAACCATCAAAAGAGCAGGGAGACAACCACCCACTGGGAAAAATATTTGCAGACTGTATATCTGACAAAGGCCTAACAACAAGGATCTACAAGGAACTTAAATGTGTTGAAAAGACAGAAAAAACAGCTTCATTACAAAGTGGGCAAAAGATATAAATAGACACTTCTCAAAAGAAGACATTACAATCAGCCAACAGATACATGAAAAAATCCTCAGCTTCACTAGTCATCAAATAAATTCAAATTAAAAGCACACTGAGATACCTCCTAAATCCAGTCAGGATGGCCATCATCAATAATTCAAAAACAACAGAAGCTAGAGAGGATGCAAGGAAAAGGGAACACTTCTACCCTCTTGGTGGGATTGTAAACTAGTACAACCTCTATGGTAAACAATTTGGTGATTTCTAAAAATCCACCTTTCATATGACCTCCCAGTCCCCCTAATGGGAATATATCCAGAGGAATTCAAATCACTCCATGAAAAAGATACCTGCATATACATGTTTATTGCAGCATTAGTCACAATAGCAAAAACATGGAACCAACCATGCTGCCCATCAAAAGAGGACAGGATTTTTAAAAAACATGTGGTACATATATAAGATAGAATATTACACAGCCACAAAGAAAGATAAAATTATGAACTTTGTAGCAGCTTGGATGGACTTGGAGTCTATAATACTGAGTGATCTATCACAGAAACAAAGAACTGAGTATCACATATTCTCACTCATAAGCAGACCTTGAGTAATTATCATAATACAATAAGAAAGGTATTGCCAGTAGTGGGAAACTGCCAGGGGTTAGGGGCACATCTCATCAACAAGGGTATTTACATAATGAACATTTGTATACTTATCCTTAATTGTACCCCACATCTTTAAAATAAAAAAAATTTAAAAAGAAAGCAATGTGCATTTGGTATGGGATGAGTGAAGAAACTCATCTGAGACTTCCTAACTGTAACGTTTTATCTCATGAGTTACCTATTCAATAAAGCAGTGTAAGACTATTTAAAAAAAAAACTCTTCGGGTCTCATCGCCACTGACAAGAGGTTCTTTACCCTGTTATTGCAAGTGTAGTCCATGATCTAAGAGCACTGGCATCACTTAGAAGACATTGAAAAATGCAGAATCTCAGGATCAATTTCAGGCCAACTGAATCAGATTCTGTGTTTTACCAAAAATCCCCAAATGATTCCTATGCACAGAATGGTATGAGAAGCATGTTGTACTTAGCTCAGTGCTTTTCAAAGTGGGGTCTCCAAACTGACACCCTCAGCTTCCCTGGAGAAGTAATGAGAAATGTAAATCTGGCGCCTAGCCCCAGCCCTATGAAATCAATAACTTTGGAGGTGCAGCCTTGTAATCTGTTTTTTAACAAGCTTCCAGGTAAGCCTGATGGATGCTGGAGCTTGAGCACCACTGCATTAGCCCAGACTTAAACAGACTGGTCCTAAGGAATGAAAGAATTCTCTAAAGCAGTTCATCACACCTGTGGGCAGTGCTCTAAGAAGATTCTTCCTTAGCACTGATCCTAGATGTGTCTCCATAACTCTACCAACTGGGCATTATCTACGAAAAGGGATAAAGACAAAGACAACACATCTCCAACTTTCTTCCATAAGACAATTCTGCCTGGGGTCGGCAGCTCAGCCTATAATTCCATCACTTTGGGAGGCTGAGGCAAGAGAATTACCTGAGCCTGCAGGTTTGAGACCCACGCAGGCAACTTGGTGAGACCTCATCTCTATAATAATAAATAAAAAACTATTTAGGCAAGTAGCATGCGCCTGTCGTTCTGGCTACTTGGAAGGCTGAGGTGGAAGGATCACTGGAGCCCAGCAGGTGGAGGCTGTGGAGGCCAGAAGCGTGCCACTGCCCTCCAGCCTAGGTGACAGAGTGAGACTCCAACTCAAAAAAAAAAAAAAAAAGACAATCCTACAACATTTGAAAGCAGCTATGATCTTATGAATCTTCTTTTTTTCAGGTAAAATGTCTACATAAATAGAGACATAGGCAAACAGTTTAGATATATAATACACATATGTTATATTGTAAAATATATTAATATAATAAGATAGATATTACAATTAATTTATTGGGTATGATAATGGCATAGCAATTATATTAAAATAAACCCCTTTTAAAGAGAGGTTGTATACATATATACATATATATCACATACATAAAATCTCATTAACTCAAGAAGAATAAAATCATCTTTCTTATTTCAAAAGTCAGGTGTCAAAAATCAGGATCTACATTAAGTTTTTAGTATCTCCATTATTCACAGACCTCACTGTTATTCCAATCTCCTGAGTTCTATATCAACAATAATTACTATTATTTATCTTTTCATTACATAGATTTTTTTTTTGAGACAGGGTCTTACTCTGTCACCCAGGTTAGAGTATAGTGGCACAATCCCAGCTCACAGCAGCCTTGACCTCCTGAGTTCAAGTGATTCTCCCACAGCAGCCTCCCAAATAGCTGGGACTACACATGCAGGTAAAGTTTGGGATTCTAACTGACCTTCTTTTCCTCTGGTAGTGGACCAGGTACCCAGTATGTTGCCACATCCCACCTCCCTTTTCCCTCCTTCCATCCACTGGCTGTACCTCAAGACTCCTGATCTCAACCTAATGCTAATATGACTAGTGTTCAGGGCCTGCTTATGAGAAAGAATATTCGGTATGCAGTTTTTTTGTTTCTGTGATAGTTCACTTAATATGATCCAACTCCATCCAAGTTGCTGTGAAGGCCATGTTTGTATTCTTATGACTGCATAATATTCCATTGTGTATATATACCACTTTTTTAAATCCAGTCCACTTTTGGTGGGCAGCTGGGTTGGTTCTGTGTCTTTGTTATTGTGAATAGTATGACAATAAGTATGCGTGTGCAGGTGACACTTTTGTAGAGCAATTCATGTTCTTCTGGGTATATTCCCAGGGGAGAGATCACTGGATCTTATGGAAGCTCAATTTTTAGTTCTTTGAGAAATTATCACACTGTTTTCCATAGAGGTTGGACTAGTTTGCATTTCCACCAACAGTGTAGAAGCATCACCTATTTTTTGCAGCCACGTGTGGCACATTTTTATAGCAGAAATGGAAATGAATTGTTTTAAATTTATCATTTTTAAAAATTTAAAGTTGGAAAGAATTTGAGGTAGGGAATAGTGTAACATAGTAATTTTTTAAGTGAACGAATTCTGGAAGCTAGTGGATTTCTATCTTGGCTTTTCTTTATACTAGTTGCATGCTCACAGGAAGTTTATGTATCCTCTTTTAAGCCTTTGGTTTTTCCATCTATAAAACATCGATGTGTAGCAGACTACATTTTTCCAAAAGACAGCAACACCAATATATTCCATTCTACATGCTGTTCTCATGAAGTGACATTGACATTCCTTTGTCAAGAGATGCGGTCTATATTCCCTTCCCCTGAATCTGGGCTGAACTTTCACATTGTCTCAAACAAAAGATTGTGGCAGAAATGATGTGACTTACAGCTAAGTAATGAAAGACAAGGGTTTCTGCCGAGAACAAACAAACTCTCTCTCTCTCTCTCTCTCTCTCTCTCTCTCTGTCTCTTTTTCTGTCCCAAACATCAACCCAACCTACATAGACCCCCAGCTGACAGCTAGCATTAACCACCAGACAAGTGAGTGAATGAGCCTTCAGATGATTACAGGACCCAATCTTAAAATCCTCCAGCTAAGATCCCAGACCTCATGGTACAGAGATGAATCATACTTGCCCTTTTGTCTGTATCCTGACCCCACAGAAACCGTAAGAGGTAAAAAGTGACAGTTGTCATTGTAAGCCCCTAAGCTGTGTGGTAATTTGTTATGCCATAATAGATAACTAAAACACCACCACCATATCTAAATGCATAGTGGTGTTAGGTAAGTGTTCAACACTGTTAGTCATTTTTATCATAACAAAAAAGGCAATTACTAAGCAAAATTTAGAGGTGAACAAGAGCTCTCAATCCACACCTTTTTCTGGTTTTCTTAACAGATAACTGGACTGAAGAGGAGCAGTGGAAAGAAGTTGAAATGCATGAAGAACCAAGTTAGAAGACAAAGGTCTGTGGGGCTTGTGCTTGAATCAACAATCATGTGCAGCCTTTGTTTTTACTCCTCTAGACGGCCCTTAAAACTTCTACAGCCAGAACCTCAGGATGGTAGAGAGAATAGATTGGTTGGGGCCATTGTCATATCTGGAGCCTTGTAACGGTTCCCACTATCCTGTGGCAGGCACCAGTCCTTAACAGAACCTAATTTCTGTATGAAATTATAATTATCTCTCTAGTCAATTACTGTCCAAGTAACCTATCATGTGCTGATTTAATTTTAGTCTCTTGGAATGTTTCAGTAAGACATCAACATGTCATAAAGTCCTACTGCAAAACCAGACTGCTTTAATGGGAACTTGGGCATATATCAAGTTTGTCCTGTATCACTAAGGTAGTTACAATTCTGTGAGCCTCAGAATTACTTCTGGTTTCCAGAGCCATTCATAATTTTAATGTAAATAAACAACTGTTAAACAGAATCCAAAAGGCCTGCCTCGATCCCTTGCTCCCTGTAATTAGTGTGCCTTCTCTTCCTCCTTTCATTATAGCCAAGTTTCTGTAGTTGTGTTCATTGTGTCTACACTGCTGGGGATAGAGGAAAACACTTTCACAAAGAGAAAAAAATATGCCTAAGGAGCAGAAATGAGTAAGGCCACTGAATGCTGAAGGCCACCTGGACATCTAGCTAGGGGGCAGAATGACCACACACGAGGACAATGATGGCTAAGACTTGACTGAGACACTATGAAGAGTATTCAAATACTGGGCTAGGGATTTGATAATAGATGGTGACTGATCCATGACCATGCAAAATTTTTGACCAGGGAAATCGATTTATAATTGGCAAGGTTTAGAAGAAAGAACTAGTTGGTAAAATTATTTAAAAAAAAAAAAAAAAGGCAAGGAGAGGAGGACCAGAAAAGTCAGGAGAGGGATTACCTGTACCAGGGAGGAAGTATGACTGGGGGTAGAGGCATGCTTCAGCTGTATTCTATTTCATGCTCTAGGTAGTATGGGCACATTTTTTTGCATTCTTGCCAGTTTTAAGATTGAACAACCTTTACGGTTTGCTTTTTTGTTCATTTGTTTTAAATCCCAAATTAGGAAGGAGTGGTACGGAAATATCATGGGGGGGGAAGCTAAACTAGCCAGGAGATGTGGCATGTACCTGTAGTCCTAGATACTCGGAAGGCTGAGGTAGGAGGATCCTTTGAGCCTAGGAGGTTGTGGCTGTAGTGAGCTATAACTGTGTCTGTGAATAACCACTGGACTCCAGCCTGGGTGACAGAGTGAGATCCTTCTCAAAAAAAAAAAATACTGAATGATTATCAATTTAGGTTCCTAGCTGGACCCTCACTAATACTTAGAAATCCTTTTATTCATTTGTGGCTAATTTCTACCTCAAGTCTAAGCAGTAGTTATTCCAAACTTTCCCCACTTCCTCCAGTTTCTAAATCAACCTTTGATGCCCTTCTGCTCAACAGCAGAACTGGACTCCAGCTGAACTTCAATCTTACTGAAATCACAATTGTCTAAAATGAGTTTCCTCAACCCCGCCAAATATCATTTCAAAAATCTTTCTGCTCAAGTCTATAATCCCAGCACTTTGGTGAGGGGATTGCCTGAGCCCATGGGTTCAAGAACAGCCTGAGCAGGTGAGATGAAGAACAGGCAAGACTTCATCTCTACAGTAAATCAAAAAAATTAGCTGGATGTGATAGTGTGTGCCTGTAGTTCCAGCTACTTGGAAAGCTAAGGCAGAAAGATCACCTGAGCCCAGCAGGTCGACACTGGGGTGGCCATGAGCATGGCACTGCACTCCAGCCTGGGTGACAGAGTGAGACTCCATCTAAAAAAAAAAAAAAAATCTTTGTGTAGTTGCTACTCTCTTCCCTCAACCCTGTCCTGGAGAATTAGGGTGTTTTTCCCCATAAGAAGATGAATCCCTTTCTGATACTTCTGAGTCAACACTTTCCTATCACCACATTACCTATCTCTCCCACTCTTTTACACCTCCATTGGCTCATGGGGCATAAAAACTAGTTCAGACAACTACATACAAGAATGTGGAAAAACTTCAAAACATTGAGCAAAAGAAGTAAGACAAAAATTTACATATCATATTCTATTTACAAAAGAGTCAAAACCAGGCAAAAGTGTAGAGTTTAGGGATGCACATTTAGGTGGTAAAACTGTTTTTATTTTTATGTTTTATTTTCTTTTTGGGTTGGAGTTTCACTCCATTACCCAGACTGGAGTGCAGAAACACACTGTTCATGGCCACCATAGCCTTGACCTGCTGGGCTCAGGTGACCCTTCCACCTCAGACTTCCAAGTTGCTGGAACCACAGGCATGTGCCACCATGCCTGGCTGATTTTTTGATTGATAGTAGAGACAAGGTCTCATCATTTTGCTCAGGTTGGTCTTGAACCTCTGAGCTCAGGTAATCCTCTCACCACTGCCTCCCAAAGTGCTGGGATTACAGGCATGAGCCACTGCATCCAGCTCGGCAGTAAAATTATAAAAGGAAAAAAGAAAAGCAAGGAAAGGAGAACCAGAAAAGTCAGGAGAGGAATTGCCTGTACCAGGGAGGAAGTGTGACTGGGGGTGGAGGCATGTTCCAGCTGTGTTATATTTCCTGCTCTAGGTAGTATGGGTACATACATACTTGCTTAATGGTTCATTAAAGTATACTTTCAGTTACTGTGCTATTTTGTTTTTCTTTTTTGAGACAAGAGTCTTATTCTGTTACCCAGGCTGGAGTGCAGTAGCATACTCATGGCCACCTTAGCGTCGATCACCTGGGCTCAGGTGCTCCTTCAGCCTCAGCCTTCCAAGTAGCCAGAACTACAGGTGCACACTACCATACACAGCTAATTTTTTGATGTATTGTAGAGACAAGATCTCACCAAGTTGCCCAGGTTGGTCTTGAACCCCTGGGCTCAGGCAATCCACTTGCTTTGGCCTCCCAAAGTTCTGGATTACAGGCTTGAGCCACTGTGCCCGGCCGCTGTGCATTTTAATATATGTCTTATATTTCAACATATAAAGCATTTGAAAAAAACAAAATCAAAGCAAGCACATGTTCAAGCCTTTTTACACAAGCATTCTCTCACCCTGCTACTTCTTAAGCCACCATCCCGCCTCTTCCTTTCCTCTAGAGCTAAACTCTTCAGATTGGTAGTGTATTCTTCATTGTCGTCACAATCTCAATTCCCACGGCTTCCTAAACCCTTATTATTTATCCCCACCACTGCTGAAACCCCATTAAATCGAGGTCCTCAGTGACTTCATCAGATCCAACAGGCTGATCTAACTCTTTACCAGTCTCTGGAGCTCTCTGCAAATGTGACATGGTTAACATCCTGAAATTCCCTCTTAAAGAATTCCTCCTCCCGTGGCATCTCTGTGTTAACATTACCCTCCTCTTTTTCATACCCTCATTGCTTCATTACTTATTATGGTCTACTTTATATGTTCCCCTAGGCAGTGTGTCCCCCAAGTTGCCAGTGAGTCACTTCTTACACTGAACTCTTCCCTACTTCCAAGGTTTTCAATGGCCTTTTCACACTCTCAGATCCCTCTCCAGCTTTGACCTTGCTCCCAAGTTCTAGCCTTACATTCCAAACTTCCTAATATACTACCTTCAATGATTTGATGTCTCACTAGTACCACTCAAAATGCTCAGAGCTGAACACCACAGCCAAAGTAAGTCTTCCTCCTGGATCCCTTATTTATACCTATGAGATGATCATTGCCAGGTCCCACATCTCTGAGTCATCCTTGACCGAGTCATCATCCTCTATTACTCACTTCCCAAATCCTCTGATATCTGACATTCATCTCCTCCTTCCCAAACACACTGGCATCACCCTGCCTCTCATATTTATTAGATTTTATTAGCACAGTAACCTCTTAAATGATATCCCTCCCACAGCCTACTTTAAAACTTCCTTTATGTTAAAATTTCTAAAGTATGACTTTGATTATATCAGTGCTCTCCTCAAAAACTTTTGAGTTCTCCACTTACTAAAAAGCAGAACAATTCTTCCTTTCTACCCAAGATCCTCAAGAACATGGCTCCAATCAAGTTAAAATGTTATATATCACTGTCTCCTAATTTGAATATAAATCCCAGCAAGCTGAACCACCCAGTGCTTCAGGAACACAGTCTTCCTATTCCCCACACTGTCTCCTCTACATGGAACTATCCCTTGGCCCAGCCTCTCTAAATTATACTAAACCATATCAGGTATGATCCCTCTTTCCTCTGAATTCCACAGTGTTCCACTGGCATCTCTTAAGGTCCTTAGCACACTTTGTCTCATGTGCAGTTATTAATTGTCTAATCTCCTTTAGGAGGCTAAAAAATCATATCTTACTCAAATTTGTATCCCCTGGCAGATAAGGAAAACGTTTTCTCTCCTCCACCAACTACAATGTGGGTAATAGATAATAGCCAAATCAGTCAATATTAATGTAATTCATTGGAAGAAAGAATGGGTTGGGTACACTGGCTCATGCCTATAATCCCAACACTTTGGGAGGTTAAGGAGGGAGGACTGCTTTAACCCAGGAGTTTGAAACCAGTCTGGGCAACATAGAGAGATCCTGTCTCTACAAAAATAAGAAAATTAGTTGGGCGTGTGGTGTATGACTGTAGTCCAAGGTACTTGGGAGGCTGAAGTAAGAGGATTGCTTGAGCCCAGGAGTTTGAGGCTACAGTGAGCTATGATGGTATCAAAGCACTCTAGCCTGGATGACAGAGTAAGACTTTATCTCAAACAAGCAAACCAACCAACCAAGAAACAAAAGATGACAGAAGGCACAAGGAGCTGCCTCACTGGTCAATATGCTCCAAATTCTGGTATGCAACTCTCTGTAATCTTCCCAAATCCAGGAATAAGCCAATTTATCTGTCACTGTCACTTAACATGAAAATAGTTTGGTCTGTGAGAGTGAGAGGTTGAGAAGTGATAAAAAGAAAAATTAAAACATAATCTTTAGAGAGGGAATTATATTTTAGCTGAACATTACTGAAAGACTGCCCAAGATATGCAAACACTTGAAAATCATGTATATTGGTGGCCCTTCTGGTTTACATAAAGGTACATGCTGCTTTCAGAAGACCAAATGCAAGAATCTCAATTAACTTCCTTGGCTCATTTAAAATATTTTGATTTATATACTTTTCAGAAACATCATTTGTACAAAGTTGGCATAGTCTCTAGGGTCAATATTCACACAAATTCTAGGCCAGCATCCCATCACCATTCACACTCAGAAGGGGATTAGAACTTCAGGAAAACCAGTCAATTTTTATTAAAAAATAAACTATAAATTTTTTAAAAGCCCTAAGTAGTTCCCAGAAATCAATACTGTAATGCAAGCAGTCAAGTAGGCTAAGCTCTGCATCCAAAGGAAAGAAAAACAATGAAGAATATGAGTATAATTTATTCTGTTCAAAGAAAGAAACAAGCAGTATGTTTATAACACCACAAGAGAAGAGGAGGCTAACCCTCGAGAACTCAGAATTAATTACATGAATCCAGCGCAGCGTGATGAGACCCTGCTGATCCTGTATGAGGAAAAGTTCTTCTTCATTCTCTGTGTTGCAATAATCAGACCCAGCACTTTGCTTGGGGATGAGAACATGGGTAATTGTAAATTCATTTCTCATCTGTCAAATGAGAAAACAGCTGTCACAATTCTCTGGCACTCATGTAACTCCACTATGTGGAAAGTTAAGCATCTGTACAAGTGAAGGCCCTGCCCACTCAGCATAATCCCCCACTTCAGTGATTCACATCCTTGGCTGCTCATGTGGACTGCCTGGGGTGCTCTATAAAACACAGATGCAGAGACCAACCACAAAACTCACAGACTAGGCAAACACCACAGCCTTGTGGGAAGTTCCTGTTACAGTCAAACAGGTCTACTCACGGTTCTTGAGAAGCTCTGGGTAGAGTACCACTGCTCTTCATTTGCTCATATCTAAAGTTGTTTCCCCTTCAGTTTCATTAAGTCCTTTTCATCCTTTAAGGTTCAATTTTAGTCTATTCCATTTCATTCATTTATTCATTCAGCAGTAATGGGATTTAAGTGCCTCTAGTCAGTGATCTTTCTATCCTCAAAATTCTTAGTGTTCATATTGCACATATATACAATTCAGTGTTCTACTTGCCTTTGGTGTATGCCTCCTATCTTTCCAAAGTGATAGGGTGCTTTTTGTGGGCACAAACTATGTGCTTTACATATTTTTATATTCTGGAGTCCTACTATAAAATAGGTGCTGAAAAAATGATATACAAATAATACTGGATCTTTCTGCCCAGTTTAAAATTAGGTATTTTTTACCACGAGTTTTAAAATAACCAGTTTAATTCAAGGAACTCTGAAAATCAAATACAGGATCACCAGATTGATACTATATTACATAGTGACACTACATTATATAGTCCATGGTTCCCATCAGTGGAGTGATCAATGCAAAGAGTAACTGATCCTGGATATCTTTTCAGGGCCATGAGAGGCTAAGGGGAAAGAAAGAGAAAAGAGAGTTTTTTGGGTTTTTTTTTTTACCAGTTTTCCACATGTCTCTACTCCCCGGGCAGTGTTGGCACTGGCTAACTGGAGAAACTGTGGGCATAGCCTCCCGGGCACCACCACACATGATGCAATCCATCAATTGTAGGAACTGTAATAGAGAAAGGAGAAAAGTCTGAGATCACTGGGGCTAAGTCTTTCCAAGCAGAACTCTGGGAGAGCAATGCTGAATCACTGGAATCCCGCCAACTTCAGGCAGTGAGTGGAGATCTAACCTAATGGCACAAAAGAGGGTCATAAAGTTTCTTTTCCAACCTCTGGTCACAGCTATTGGGAACACACTACTTCAAGAAAAGAAAGGGTAGATTTTAGTCATTCAAGCTAAGAAAAGTATAAACTACTTTGAGAAAAGTTCCTGAGATACTCAGAAATTTTCTATTGTAACCTAATACAAACGATTAAAAAAAAATGCTATGATCTGAATGTGTACCAAGTCATGCGTTGGAAACTTAATACCCAATGCAAAAGCAAGTGGCGATGAGGTTTTGAGGATTTTTTGTCCATCTACTCTTCGACCATAGGATACAGCAAGAAGGCCCTCGCCAGATGTGGCCCCTCAAGCTTGGACTTCCCAGTCTCCAGAATTTTAAGCCAAACGCATTTCTGTTCATTATAAATCACCCAGTCTCAGGCATTTTGTTATAGCAGAACAGAATGAACTAAGGCACTGCCCATTCACCTAAACTTTTATTTCAACTTTAAATCTCTCTTTTTTCTCAGAAAAGAATATCAAAGTATGACTTTCAAAGAAATATACCAGTATACACCCTGGATAAAGGAAAATAATTTAGGTAGTTACTTCTAAACTTAGTCTTTTGGAAGAAAATTAAAATGCCAAATCAGAACAAAATAAAAAATACAGCCTTGTTCCCCAAAAAAGGGATGAACAAAGCTGCTCATAAAACCTGCTCCTGGATGCCAAGAATGGACTCAGTTTCTGAACACCATGGAGAAGAAACTCTGTGAGAGAGCCAGCAAGTTAAAGTTAGGAAGCATCTTTCACAGATATATTTTCATATTTCAAAACAAAGTAAAAAAAGATGTTCTACCTCTGTACATTCGGCCTTGCCCTAGCCCTTATGTGACCTTCCAACTTTGGGTTTTTTTCTTTAGAATCCATGTTTCTTCAAAGAGAATACTCCGTTGCATTATACTAAATGTATCAAACTACTTAGTGCATGTATTACATGCATGTAATGTGTGCATATTATATGTATAGTATGCATTATGATCTTTGATGAAAAATGCTTAAATATGCAAGATTTTCTCTTTCCATTCTTGTCCTTGGATATAAAGTTCAGTGAGCAGAATAAACTGAATCAATTCATAGACCTCTAGCATTTATGAATCTACTAGGACAGTGAAAACAAACAGAAGTTCAATAACTTGACACAAGAAGGTAGCAGGTTCACGATATCAACACTAGCAGGCTGGCTCCAGAGACTACTCCTTTAACCACTACACCGTAAAGTTTACACATGGCTCCTGGAATGTCTGGAATGTCTGGAAGGGTGCTGAACACAGATGTCTTTTAATAGAAGTAAGTTGTAATACACAGAAACTGAGATCCAAAACAAATAAATTGAGGGTAGCTTGCCTATGACTCTAAAACACTATACTATAGCTGGGTTAAACTAACTCTTTTCCACTTTCTGCTCATGAGGTAGGAGTAAATGGAGGAGGAAGCCTCAACAAGGGAAAAAGAAGACTCCCACCAAAACAAACCCTCTGCAGATAAGCCCACCTTCTTCAGTTCTATTTTAGGCACATGAAAATTCCATTTCAATCCAACTTGACAAGGCATCTTTGGAAGGGATGAATTCTAAAATCAAAATGATTCTAAAAATCTTCCCTCTGGGCTCATGATAATGATATAAAATGTTTCCCTGAAGTCTGTATTTAAAACAAGTACAGATACATTTGTTGAAATCATAAGGTCCTGAAGAAGATATTAAGATAAATAAGACATAATTCCTGCATTCTAGAGACTGATATTCAGTAGGTCTCTTACCTGGGCCCCAAAGACACATATTTACACCTTCGCAGGCTGCATGTGTTTTGTAATGAAGACTGAATCAGCCAAAGAAGCACCATGCCATATTGATGCCACGCTTTATGTTCACATACAATCTCATTACAGAACTTGACTATGAACAGAGATTTTTGTTTCATGCTTCATTGTATACTCCTCTAAAGCCAGCATGGTACCTTGGATAAAGAGGCCCTCAATAAATATTTGATGAATAGCACACACACACACACACACACACACACACACACGTGCACATATGCATGTATGTATATACAGTTAAGACTTTAATATCACTGACAGGTTTCTGGTAACTACAACATTAAGTAAAATGACATATAACAAAACCAATTTTACCAAAGGCTAATGGACATAAACAAGCATTCCTCTGGTTTATTTCCAGTCACAAAGACATCATCAAACTTCTAAAAACAAACCGAAACACTTCTAATATTACACATTGAAAGAAATGTGAACACATTTAAAAAGATGTGTTTAAGAAGCTTCAGTTGCAAGGCGGAATCAACCCTGGACAGGCTGCCATCCTACTGTAGGCTACACTTACACACATACCCACATTCACTAGGAATGGGACAGTTTAGACATGTCAGTTCATTTAACACGAACAACTTTGAGATGTGCGAGGAAACCTGAGTACCTGGAGAAAAATTCCTGCAGAAATGGGGAGAATGTGCAGACTCCACACAGATAGCAGCCCGGGTCAGGAATTAATTTTTATTTTCTCATCAACATTACAACAAAATGACATTAAACAAAATGATGTTATTCAAGGACTTGCTGTATTTATTTATTTTGCTTGTAAGTATATAAAGGAACAAGAAGAATACACAGAAACTAATAAAAATAGAATGCAGGGTAAATAGAATGGATGAGAGGAGTAGGAGTGACACTTTTCATCGATTATCTTTTCATATTATTTTGACTTTGAGCCATATACTGCAATCCAATTTGTAAGTAAAGAAAAGCTCCCAGATCTGTACATGAATGCCCTTCCCTTACTTCTACAACTGTGGCAAATTTTCTGAATGGGGACGTATGGGCAGAAAGGTGTCCTGAAAACAGACAATGGGAAACCTAATCCATTACCCATAATGGAGGAAAAAGACTTAGTGGTTAAGAGGGCAGCCTCTAGAGCCACTCTGCCTAGGCTCAAATCCTAGCTCTGCTGTTTACTAGCCATG
This sequence comes from Carlito syrichta, assembly GCF_000164805.1. NCBI lineage: Eukaryota > Metazoa > Chordata > Mammalia > Primates > Tarsiidae > Carlito > Carlito syrichta. The sequence goes on along the minus strand of NW_006974604.1, from coordinate 10,554 downwards.
TGACCTTGAGTAAGTCACTGAATCTCACTATCTTCAGTTTCTTTATATATAGGATATAAATTATATAGATGGAGACAAACTAGTACCCCCTGATAGGCTTGCTGTGACACTTAAAAATAAAAATACAGGCCAGGCCCAGTGGCTCAGCCTGTAATCCCAGCACTTTGGGAGGCTGAGGCGAATGGATTGCCTTAGCCTGCGGGTTTGAGAACAGCCTAGGTAGCTTGGCAAAACCTCATCACTACAATAAATAAAAAATTAACTGGGCATGGTAACGCATGCCTGTAATTCCACCTACTTGGAAGGCAGAGGCAGAAGGATCACTGCAGCCCAGCAGGTCGATGCTGGGGGGCCGTGAGAGTGCATGCCACTGCTCTCTAGCCTGAGTGACGGAATGAGACTCCAACTCAAATAAATAAATAAATATAAATACAGTGCTCAACACAATACCTACCACACAGCCAACATCAGCGATATGCTTACATGACAGTTTTCATTAATAAACAAACAAACAAAATTATCAAAAATAAGAGGTGATGATAACACCGGGGTGGAAACATTCTAGGCATAAAATAATGGTGGTCCAGATGTACACTGTTCTCTAGGGTTATATCTGGTTGCAGCCTAGAGAGAGGAAATGTACCAAAGCAGACATATGTTGGCAAAAACACAAGCAAAACCAACCAAGGGAACAACAACAAAAAAGGAAAATGAGCAGAAAAGTAAATTAAAAAGCGAATAAAATTAAAAGTGAATAAATATATACAATGGTGCTCAACTTCACTTATAGTGAAAGAAATTTAAATTAAGATGAGATACCATTTTTATTCATCAGTTACACAAAGTTTTAAAGGTTGTTATACCTGGTATAGGGAAATGATATGCTGTTAGCAGAACTGTAAGTTGATATAACCTTTTATTTTAGGAAAAGGAAAGAATGAGAGAGAAGTATTCAAAATTTAAAATGTATATATCCTTCAAACTCACAATTCTAGCTCTAGGAATTTATTGCAGAGATCACCATGCAATAGTACAAAGATATATGTATAAGACTATTCAACATAGCATTGTTTATAAAAGTAGGAAAAACTGGGAAAAAAACCCTAAATATCCATCAATAGGGGATTATTTAATAAATGATCATATATCCAAATGTGAAAACAATGCAATCATTTATCTATTCATTCAACAAATATTTTATGAGTCTCTACTATAAGGTCAGGAATTATCCTAAAGGCTAGGGATATAACAGTGAACAACACAATCAAAAATTCTTCCCTACCATTGAGCATACATTATAGAAGAATCAGCAATAAACAAAAGTATGCTAGGAAAGACACTAATAGAGAAAGGAACTAGAAAATGTTAGGGAAAGGCTGAAATTGTAGGTAGAGCAGCAAGGAAAGCATCACTAAGGTGGTATTTGAGTAAGGACTGGAAGAGAGTAAGCCATGAAGAAACTTGGGATAAGACTGTTTCAGGCAGAAGGAACAGCACTGAGGCAGAATGAGTGGCTCAGTATGTGCTGGCATGGAAAGACACTACTAATAATGAAAACCACTCTCTTACTGTTAAGAAAGCAAGTCACAGAATATATCGCTAGATCCCACTGATGCTTTAAGGAAGAAGGATATATATTGGAGCCCTGTGTGCTTTATAATGTCTTATCCACAAAAGAAATATAACAGTGGTTACCTCTGGTATATGAGAATTTTCAATTTTGTATCTCCCTTGCACTAGTTGAAAAAAATTTCTTTTATCATGAACAAGAGTTAATTTTGTATGAAAATAACTAATTCAAAAAGTCAAGCAGAAATTCTTAACATGGATGTATTAAGGATACTCATCTCATTTCTTCCAATCTTAAAAGTTAATCAACAAAGTAAGCATGATCACAGATGAAACCTTGTTCAGCCTATAAACCCTAGAGCCAGTAAACACTGTCAACACAGGTGATAGTTCCTGTACAGAAAGAGGGCTTGTATTACAGGAGGCTCACATAGCAGATAGGAATTGCCTGAATACTCTGTAACTCCCTTCTGTGCAGTCTAGTCGATGACTGTAAAAAGCTGTGAAAGAATTCACTGTCTGGTTCATTGTCTGTGTTCATCATGAAAATATGTACTGATTTAATATGCTGAAGATCTTTCTTCTATACTGGGGTCTGCAAAAGACAAAGCATTCCTACATTAGGGAAACCACAGAAGGGGGAAATGTGCTTGAGATCATTAAGATACCTGAGTTGCTCCAGGAAAAAGAACACACATGTCTTTCAAACTCCTGAGTTAAAGTAGCTACAAAAGGTCTAGAACAACAATTCTTAATAGCAGGGAAGGCAGAGGAGTGGTGGGGTAGATGTCTACCTTCCTCTCTTCTCTCCTTAGTGGTGGTAAGAGGTAAAGTGAGCCACTGTTATTGATAGGAATATACCAAATAAAATACAGTAGAAAAACAGGCTGAGAATCACTGAGCTAGAACTTCTTTATACCTGCTGTGCTTGTCAATTCATATAATCAGAATCAAGATTTTGAAGGCATCTGCAAGAAAATTGAAGGTAGGCCCATTTACTGCTTCCAGTCAAGCCAACTCAACAAAATCCCAAATTAAACCATAAATCCAATAAACCAAGTAAATTAACTGCTAAATCCTACCCCCCAAAATTCTCCTTAGGTCTAGTTCAAGATATGAAATGGTTCTATAAGAGAAATACCTTACACAGGGACAGACTCCCAATAGCAGTTTTGCTGTTAACACATTCATGTCACTCAAAACAACACCAATTCACATTTAAAAATCCATTTCTTAAGCATCTGTGTACTCTTTTATTTTTTAATTTCAAAAATGTGGGGTACAATTCAGGATTAGGTATACAAGTGGTTATCACACAGGCACAGTTTGGGTCTCCCTCTGGTTCTCATTTTTCCTGGTTTGAGGTCAGATCCTCTTATTGATGTCACCTGCATACTCTTAATTCTATCTCCTCTTGCCCTCTTAGGAGTTCATTGATACTCTATTTTGGACCATCAACCTTTATTTCTCCACAGGATCCTTTCTATCAGCAAAAAATCTGCTCTAGAACCTCCCATTTTTTAAAAAAACATACACACATTCACACATTACTTGCTCCTCTTCAACTATTTCCCTATTTTTCTGCTTTCTTTCCTATCCAAACTTCCCCAAAGAGTGCTCTCCGCCAGGGCTGAAAACTGCAGCTAGTGTGCCAAATCCAGCCAGCCATCAGTTTTTAAAGTTTCACTGGAACTAGCCACATCCATTCATTTAATGTGTTGTCTATTGCTGCTTTCACACTACACAGGTCGTGATAGAGACCAAATGACCTGCAAAGTCAAAAGTTTTTACTATCTTGCCCTTTTAAGAAAAAATCTGCCAACTTCTGATCTGTAGTCACCACCTCCACCTTCTTATTGCTTGTTCAGCTTTCTACCTTCTCCAATTTAGTGTCTCTTTTTTAATCCTTCTAGTGAAACTGCTAACTGAGATCATCAATGACATCATGTTACCAAACCCAAAGGCCACTCTTCTCTCCTCACACTTCTGACACAGGTGGCCACTCTCCTTCTTCAAACACTGACTTATTTTGGCTCCCATGATACCACTGTTTCCTGGATTTCCTCTTGTCTTTGAACCTTCTCCCTACACCAATCAATCTCAGGGCTCAGTCCTAGACTCCTTCTCTTCTCACTCTATAGTCTCATTGTCAAGGATTTTTGAGCCTTTTATGTGCCATGGATCCTCCTGGCATCTGGTAAAAGCTTGAACCCCTTCTAAGAATAATTTTTTAAGTTATAATGTAAAGTAAAAAGGATTACAAAAGAGACAAATTTTACTGAAATACAGTTTTCAAGATATAAAAAATTGTGGTGCTTATTAATGAATTAAATTACAGAATCTAGTTATGGATCTAATAATTCTGTACTGTAATTCTAAAGTTGTGATAAATGTAGATGCTATTTTGATATCAGAAATAACTGTAAAGTGATATGAAAATATCTTGATTTTTATTGGTGACAAAATCACAAATATCAATACTACTGTGGTTGAGGCCTTCATTCAAAAGGAAGGAAATGCTAAATTTTAGTCAGTGGTTAGTAAAAACAAGAAAAGTTTCTCTCATCCATGTTCACGGATCCCCTGAATTCTGTCAATGTGTCCCTGTGAGATTTCTGGACCCCAGATTAAGAATCTCTTCAGGAGAAAATCTCAGCCATTGTCTTGACTTCAGAACCATCTATATGCTGAGGATTCCCTTGTTTGTATGTCCAGTCTAGACCTCCCTTCTGAGTTCAGACTTGTGTGTTCTGACATCTCTACTTGTACATCTTACGGGAATCTCAAACTAAACATGTAAAAAAACCCAAACCTGAACTCTTGAATCTCCCTACTACCCAACTCCTCATGACACTACTTTTCCAACTCAGTAAATGGACTGCCACACCATAAGTTGCTCAAGGCCAAAACCTGAAGTCAACTTCGATACCATCTTTTCTCCCAAACTATCAGTAAGTCCTGTGAACTTGGCCTCCCAAATATTTCTTTGGTTTTTATCTCTTTCCATGCTGCCACACTACTTCAAGCCACCAGTCTGCAAAAGCTTCCTAACTAGTCTCCCTGCCTTCTCTTAACATTTGCTCCACCATTTACCACACAATAGCCAAATTTTATATTTAAAAAATATAAGTAAGTTTAGGTCAGAACCCCACTTAGAACTTTTCAATGGCATTCTATTGCTCTCAATATAAAATGTAAACTCCTTATCACAGGCTGTGAAGTCCTGCATGATCCAGCCCCACCTGCCACTCCAAACCCACCTGGAGTTATTCTCCCTCTTCTCTAGCTACACTCCAAACATGATAATCTTTCAATCTCCAAACATGCTAAGGTCTTTCCTACTTAAGAGCTCCTTGTTGTTTTGTTTTGTTTTGTTTGAGCTGAAGTCTCACTCTGTCACCTAGGCTGGAGTGCAGTAACACAATCACAGCTCACTGCAGCCTTGAACTTCTGGGCTCAAACAATCCTTCTGCCTCAGCTTCCCAAGTAGCTGGGGCCACAAGAGCACACCACCACACTTTGTTAATTTTTTGTAGCAATGAAGTCTTGCATTGTTGCCTAGGCTGGTCTTGAACTCCTGGGCTCAAGCAATCCTCCTACTTCAGCCTCCCAAAGTAATGGGATTACAGGCTTGAGCCATTGTTCACCACTCTTAAGAGGTTCTGAACCCATGGTTACCTCTGCTTTAATACTCTGCCTCATGCACTTGGAATGACCAACTCTATTGCATCCTGCAATTCTCAGCATAACTCTTACTTTCTCAGACAGACCATGGCAACCATTCGATTTAATTCGGAACCCTTGATATTCTCTGTCACAGCATTTTTTTTGTTGCCTTCACAGTATTTTCCTTATTTTAAATTATAGCTGACCCTTAAACAACATGGGTTTGAATTGTGTGGGTCCATTTTTATGTGAGTTTTCTTCTACCTCTGCCACTCAGAGACAGTAATCCTGCTCTTCCTCAGCCTACTCAACATAAAGATCACAACAATGAAAACCTTTATAATGATCCATTTCAACTTAATGAACAGTATATATATTTTCCTCTTATGATTTTCTTAATAATGTTTTCTTTTCTCTAGTTTACCTTAAGAACACAGTATATGATCCATATAACATAGAAAGTATATAATTGACTGTTTATGCTATCAGTCAAAATATTTTGGGGGAGTAAGAAATTATATGCATATTTTCAACCTCACAGGAGATTGTTTAAGGGTCAACTGTATATGTTTATTTGTTTATTGTCTTCTCCCCTATATAGAAGGGAACACCTATAAAAGCAGGAGCCATTTTACTCACCATTGTGTATTCAGGACTTAGTGCAGTGCCAAGTAGGTATCAGATATACTCAATATATATTTTGTGAATGAATATGGTCCTGACCTGAAAGCACTTTCTCTGTGGGGCAATAGGGCCCTGAAAACCCTTCAGAAGATACCTGGTAGAGTGACTCCACGATTCTACTGAACTTTCTCAATTAGTACTTCTATAAAGGAATTATGCTGCTGGGTTCCATTCTGAGAGAACAATCTACAAGCTTACTGGAAATATATGAGAATATTACTTCTACCAGTGGTAGTATATTTAAAGAGGACAGTAATGAAAGAAACTCCTCAGGAAAATAAATGAAAATGAAAAACTCACTAGAGCAAAAAAAAAAAAAAACCAAAATATATTTATGATTCTATGAAACTTTATGAACACTGAAGCCACATGACAGGGCAGAATGGCATTAATGAATTACAAAATCTCTGAAGAAAGAGGTGAAAAATTAAGTTAGGCCTAAGTCAAGTGTGGTGGCTCAAACCTGTAATCCCAGCATTTTGGAAGATAGAAGCAAGATTGCCTGAGCCCAGGAGTTTGAGACCAGCCTGGGCAAATTGGCAAGGCCTTGTCTCTACAATAAATTTAAAAAAAAATTAGCCAGGCATGGTGATACACACCTGTGGTTCCAGCTACTTAGGAGGCTGATGTGGAAGGATCACTTGAGGCTTTGGTGTGCCACTGCATTCCAGCCTGGGTGACAGAATGAAACTCTGACTCAAAAAAAAAAAAAGTTTGGCCTAAAGCCGCCTCCAACATAGTAAATTCTACCCTAACAATGTGTAAATGAACTGTAACTTAAGAGTTAGGTTACAAACATAACAAGTACAGTCAATCATAGCAGCTGAACCTCCTGCCAATCAGAGGCTGAAGACTGCTGAAATGTGACCAAACTCAGAACTACAGCCAATCAGATTATTACTGTATCTCATTATCTTTTCCCTGGCTATAAATATAATTCACAGCCTCCACTGTTGGGCAGAGCATTTTGTGCCACTTTTGGTCTTGAGTATTACCCAGTTCATGAAACTTTTTCTGTTCAATTAAACTCTGTTAAATTTAACTTGTCTAAGGTTGTTTTCCTTTAACACAGGCAATACTTCTAAATTAAAAAAAAAAAATTTAAAAAGACAACAGCAGTTCCTTTTCTGCACTCTACAGTTACAATATGAATCCTAGGCAGTCTACTCTTCCAGGTAAAATACCCTATGGACTACTAAGAGTCATACAACTACATTATAATTATTACTTTTTAAAGATCCTGGTATTATGAAAGAACAAGACTAAAAATGATAAATAAGACCTTAATCATTATTCCCGTCATAAATTCCATATCATTTCATAGTAACTGGAGTTTAAGAAGTTGTTCCCTGTTAATAGTACTGAAATATTCTATTTAAACTGCCTACCCTAAGATGATAAACAATTCAAAGGAATGGTCTTATTATGATGAACCACACAAACTGAAGGTAGTCACTAATTATTTGATGATTTGCACAATTATGATAAAGGTTAAAAAGATTTTTTTCCCTATACCATTCAATTTGTTATAAAATAAGTGGAGGTGAGGAATTTTGGCTCTGCTAGATCCCAACAATAATCCTATGATTGGCTGCTTTAGTAGAAAGAGGGCAGTAAAAGCATTCATCGATATATAACATGTATAATTTAACCACCAACTCTTTTGTCTAACAGCTGGTCTATGTGGGCATAGGCCAAAGAGCTAAATATCTTACTCATGAAATTACTGAGTAATGAAAATAACACCTTCGGCATTCATATCTTTGAATGGCAAGAACAGTCAATATGTGGGAGTTTGCCAGCAAAATGATGAATGCTGATGACACTGTAAAGTTCTCTAATTTTAGCAATTCTGAGCAAAATAAAGTGAGGCATCAGTAACCAGAAAAGAAAAAGGAAACTGTAGGTGTCTTACATGATATACTTGTTATAGAGGATGAAGTCATGTTTAATGTTGCCTTCCTTAGACTATATGGATGCCATTCGGATAATCTCAACTCCAGAGCAGAAGTACCATGGGGTGGAATGTCTTCATTCACCTCCACCACACTACCCAGCTGGGAGAGAGCCTTCACCTGATCTTCGGGTGGGAGGCTTACATCTCCATGATCAGACAGCAGGGCCAAGTTCTGAGACAGAAAAGAGAAAACAGATGGCATCGACACCGTTGCACCTGTCACTACAGTACATTTAGCAGTGAGTTTATCTTACATATCTCTACCTTAAGAATAAAAGAAAAATACCATATAGTGTGTCTCATATCGAATAAAATCTCTTTCCTACAAGAAGGCTGAGACCCTCAAAGAAGCCCAAATCATGATAAGAGGATTGGCAGACCCCAAAACTCACAATCTCTGCTCCATATTTAGGTGGTATAAGGAGTATAGCAATGATGGGCATTGGGGGTTCAGTTCAAGTTAATCACTCCCTGTCATTAGGTGGCCCTGTCTGCACTGCAGTACCCCAAGAGTAGGAACAGTACCTTTTATGTTCCATTATTTCTCTCTCTGGCTACCTACTTACATCCATCCACCCCAGTATCTGGCAGAATGAACAAGTGAACTTTCATGACTTTAAGTTTAATTATTTTTATTTAGACTGAGAATTGCATTTTCTGTACTGTATTTGTTCATATTTGAGCACAAGGTTAGTTAGCGGAACTGGTCTGGGAATGAATGCTCATCATCATAACTCTACTCACACAACTACGATTCCAATCTACATCATCACTCATCATGGCAAGGAATCTAGATCTTGAAAGCAACCACCTACTCATCTTCAAAGACTAAGCACTCTTTGAGTAACAAAAGGGAACAAAGGTAATCTGGAATGCAAAAACCAACCAACCTTGAAGTTTTCCCTCCCTGGACCCCAACTCCAGTAACCCTACAATCTTCCTAGATACAGTTGCTGTTAGAATCAGACTCCAAGTTCCAATCAGGTATTATCACTCTGCGTCATCTCCAAAAGGCATTTGATGCACACTGAATTACAGTACACGGTAACCAGCATGCTCTTGAAGATACAAGCTATAATAGAATTCATCTTGGAATTCCGGGCCCTGTGTCAATTTAGCCCTATCTTGTCTTATCCATCTTATACTTTTACTCCTCTTCAACAGAGATCTTTTGCTTCAGTCAGCATTTCAATCTGTCCAGGAATCCTCACATTTCAGTCTCATTTGTCTATCTACCTTTTTTTTGTTTTGTTTTCTACTACAACTCTTCCCTTAGGACAGTCATCTTCCTGCCAATTTTATCTTTAGGTCTCTTCAATATTTGGGCCACACTTTCTCCACAAAACTTCCTCTCTAAAACACTCTAATAGCGCAGAAACTGTGGGGACTGCTAGGGATGCAGAGACATCCCATCTCTCACGAAGCCTCTTGAGGGTCT
>NW_006974604.1:0-1199 GCF_000164805.1 Carlito syrichta | reverse complement strand
TACACTGTTGGTGGGAGTGTAAACTAGTGCAACCTCTGTGGAAAGCAGTGTGGCGATTCCTAAAAGCTCTAAAAATTGACCTTCCATATGACCCTGCAATCCCCCTACTGGGAATATACCCTGAAGAACACAAATCACTCTATAAAAAAGATACCTGCACACGTATGTTTATCGCAGCATTGTTCACAATAGCAAGAACCTGGAAACAACCATGCTGCCCATCAAAAGAGGACTGGATTTAAAAAATGTGGTACATATACACGATGGAATACTAAGCAGCCATAAAAAATCATGAATTTCGCTGCAACCTGGATGGAACTAGAGTCTATAATACTGAGTGACCTCTCACAAAAACAAAGATCCGAATATCACATGTTCTCACTCATATAATGGACCTTGAACATCCAATGCAATACTATGAGAAAATGACGGATGGTACTGGGAAACTATGGGGGGGAGGGGGATGGGATTAACAGTAGCAAATATCTGTCGGGGGATGGGAAAACACTTCTTATCTACAGGGTGCCTGAACGAAACGTCATTGTACACCTAACCCTTAACTGTACCCCACAAAACCATAATAAAAAAATACTGATTAATAAAAAAAAAATAGAATTCATCTTGGAATTCCAGGCCCTGTGTCAATTTAGCCCTATCTTGTCTTATCCATCTTATACTTTTACTCCTCTTCAACAGAGACCTTTTGCTTCAGTCAGCATTTCAATCTGTCCAGGAATCCTCACATTTCAGTCTCATTTGTCTATCCACCTTTTTTTTTTGTTTTGTTTTCTACTACAACTCTTCCCTTAGGACAGTCATCTTCCAGCCAATTTTATCTTTAGGTCTCTTCAATATTCGGGCCACACTTTCTCCACAAAACTTCCTCTCTAAAATACTCTAATAGCAGAAGCTGTGGGGACTGCTAGGGATGCAGAGACATCCCATCTCTCACGAAGCCTCTTGAGGGTCTCAGGAAGCCGCAAGCACATCTAAAACCTCCCCACGTTGCCTAATTAGTAAACCTAGCCCACAGCCCGTAACAGAGGATGCTCCTTGCATCCCTGTACCTCTCGGGAGAGGTGCTTGTGGGTCGAGAAAGGAACCCCCTCCGAGGCCAGAAAACGGCGCCAGGTACCACGGGGTTGAGCCACTACTAAGAAGGGAGCAGCATCTTGTGGACAGCGGGGAAGGGCGGCGGG
>NW_006974603.1:0-617 GCF_000164805.1 Carlito syrichta | reverse complement strand
TATTCGTGTCATCAGATAGTAATTATCTTAGTGGTGTCATCAGATACTAATTGTCTTATTCGTGTCATGGGATACTAACTGTCTTATTCCTGTCGTCAAACACTAATTTTCTTATTCATGACGTCAGATACTGTCTTATTCGTGTCATCGGATACTAATTGTCTAATTCGTGTCATCGAACTAATTTTCTTATACATATCATTAGATAATAATTGTCCTATTCCTGTCGTCGAAAACTAATTGTCTTATTCGTGTCATCGAACACTCATTGTCTTATTCGTGTTGACATAAACTAATTGTATTATTCGTGTCGTAGGACACTAATTTTCTTATTCGTGTCGTCAGATACTAATTGTCCTATTCGTGTCGTCAGATACTAAGTGTCTTATTCGTGTGCTCAGATACTAATTGTCTTATTCGTGTCGTCGGATATTAATTTTCCTATTCATGTCGTCAGATACTAATTGTCTTATTCGTGATGTCAGACTACTTTTGTTATTGGTGTCATCAGATACTAATTGTCTTATTCCTGTCATCGGAAACTAATTGTCTTAATCGTGTCGCCAGATACTAATTTTCATATTTGTGTCGTCAGATTCTAATTCTTATTTGTGTTG
>NW_006974602.1:0-804 GCF_000164805.1 Carlito syrichta | reverse complement strand
AGCTAGCCTGCTGGTTAGTATGCTGACTATCTGGGTAGCTATCTACATAGCCTGCTGACTAGACAGCAGACTCAACTAGCTGTCTTAACTAGCAAGCCAGTTGGCTAGCCAGCTGAATAAACTCACTGACATCACTAGCTAGCCATGTAGCTATATAGCTGACTTAACTATCTAGTTAACTACCTTGCAAATTGGCTAGCCAATTATTTTATCTAGCTGAATTAACCAGCGAACCAGCTAGCTGGACAACTGACTTAACTAGCTCGCTACAAAGCTAGACAGCTGGATAGCCAGCTCATTAACTAGCTGACTTAACTAACTAGCTACCTAGATAGCCAGCTGACTTAAATTGTTAGCTACCTAGCTAGATTCCTAGCTAACAAGCTGACTTAAATAGTTAGCTGCCTAGCTAGATAGTTGACTTAAGCAGCTAACTAACTAGTTAGCTTACTCGTTATATAAAGTTCTAGCTAGGTGACTTAATCATCTGGCTTAACTTGCTAGCTAACGAGCTAGCTAGCTGACACAACCAGCTGACTTAAATGTTTAGCTAACTAGCTAGCTAGCTGGCACATCCAGATGACTTAACTCATTTGTTTACTAGCTAGTGAGCCTGTCAAACAGCTGAGCCAACCAGTTTGCTAACTAGCTAGCTAGCTGACTCAACCATCACATTTAAACCATTAGTTAACTAGCTAACAACTTGACAACCTGCTGACATAACCCATTAGCTCACTAGCTTGTTAGCTGTCTTAAACAGCTGACTAATTTAAAAAGCTGACTTAACTAGCTGACTTAGGTAGA
>NW_006974601.1:0-5256 GCF_000164805.1 Carlito syrichta | reverse complement strand
GCAGAAGCTGATTTAATGGGGCAAACTGTAACCCTTTTATCCTAAAGTTTCACAGGCAAGATCACAAGATTTTCACATGAACACAAAGCCAGGTGGATTTGGGGTGTACCCCCATCCACCAGGTGTTTCCTCCAGCATGAGGAAAGGCAATCCCAATATTATTTCACCGTTCCTTATGCTTGGTTAATGTTCCTCACAAACAATACACCAATTTTAACATCCTAATTTTCTAATAATCAATAACTTCTAAAACTTATGCATTCCTAACACCTAATGACTGACTTAAATCCTAATACCTTTCTATTCTGTGCTAATTTTACCTGTACTATAGAAAACTCTTAATTATAGCTCAAACCAGTTTCTAAACAATGTGGCCCAGTCCAAAGATCTCGCTGGACCATTTCCAGGAACAATTGATTATAATCTCTTAACAAAATGGCTATTCTAAAGTCCTATGTATCTATCTTAATTTCTATAAAAGTTTCTAATTCCTAATTCTGATATATAAAGCTGATCATCAGCAATAAATCTTCTAAAATAAAACCCAAATACAAACTGTAATTGTACTAAAGCCAAAACCGCAATTAGTAATTTCATTAGGGAACAATGAAGTTTCTAAAGTTAGCTGTATTCTTATAAAACCTTAAAGTATCATGTTTGCTCATGCTTGAACTAACATAATTCCCTGACGTAGCATGGCCTATTTTACAATACTTTCTATGAATAAAAATAAATTCAGTTTCTATTATAAGTAGAAAAAACCTACACTAATTGTCACCAAAGAACTGGTTTAAAAGAATGCAGCCCAGCCCAAAGTGGATGCTGGGCCCGTAGGAATGTGGCCTAGTCCAAAGTTCGTGCTTGGCCATTTCTGGTAACTCTAGATAATCATCTCTACCATCTAAAGCTGGAAACAGCTCTCTACATGTATATACTAATTCTACAAGTATACTTTTAAACCTTATAACGAAGCTTGTATCATATATAAGGCTCCAAAATGTGACCTGAGTTTGAACTGTGTTAAATTTAAAGCCGAAACCACAGTCTGTGAGAAACGGGAACAATGGATTCCTAGAGTCAGCCATGCCTGTCATACTCTCAGAACTTCATGCTTAGATCATCCAAGTCCCTGCTAGTGGGTCATGCCAAACAACAAAAAAGGGAGGAGGGAATGGACCTTCAGCTCCTGAACCCAACCTGGTGGTCTCAGGGTCCGCAGCCTGCCTGGATCCCTAACGCTCAGGCGCACCTCCATGGTTAGCTACCAACAGTGTTCACAGGTCGTCTGGCTTTAGAGGTAAGAAAAATGGGATTGGGGGTAAGAAATGCCCCGGGGTGAGGGATGGGTCCCTGGCCTTTTGTGCCAGAGTTTCCTCTTTGCTGAGTAGGATGGTTGGCCTGCCTGGGAAACATTTCTCATCTCAGAGAAGAGCTCCGGCAGAACCCAGGCCAGGAAGCTTCAGGAACTACCACACCAAAGTGGAGGCAGCCATTCGGAGGTGCCAAGCTTGGGGGACCCTCACATGTGTGGGGAGCAGGGGGTGAAGGACTGACGTCAGAAGGTTTGCAGGAGAATGGATTTCTTTTTTTCGTTCCATCTTTCTTTCTTTCTTTAACTCTTTCTTTCTTCTCTTTCCTCACTAGGTTGCCCAGTCTGATCTCAAACAGCCCAATATGGGCCATCCTCTCGGTCTGGGCCTCCAAATCTTCTTTGATCACAGGCTTTCCATTTGGTCAACATTCTGGTCTTGTTGCCTGGTTTTGAACTCTGGGCCAGAGGTGATCCTCCTGCCGAGGCCTGCCCTCACCGAAGGTTTTTTCTGTTTTGCTTGGGGTTGATGGGGGGCTTGCTATGGAGTTCAGTCTTGTCTCGAATTCCCAGGATCTGGCCATCTTCCTGCCTCAGCCTCCCTGAATCCTGATTAGACAAGTGTGAGTGACCCAGCCATCCACTCCCCCCACAAGATTGAGAGTCATGCCCTCCCTTTCTCCTATGCAGTCGGGTTCTCCCAGGGAGACTAGGTGGGTGGAGCAGTGGGCACCCCGGCAGAGACACATCCCTGTGTCAAGTGCTCCCCTTGGAGAGAGTTCAGCAGGAGAATCAGGTCACCAACTATGGGGTCTCGGATCATCCAAAGGGAGGGGGCCTCACAGTGGGGCCCCAAGAGTGTTGTGGAGGCCAGGAGTGGGGGCTCACGCCTATCATCCTAGTGCTCTGGGAAGTGGAGGTGAGAGGATGACCTGGCCCCCAAGATCAAGACCTTCCCAGGCACCTTGGTGAGACTGCGTCTCTACAAGTAGTCAAAAAAATGAGCCAAACATGATGACGCATGCCTGTTGTCCCGGCCACTCAGGAGGCCATGGCAGGAGGATCACCAGAGCCCAACCAGTGGAGGCTGTGGTGGCCAAGAGCAGACCCCTGCCCTCCGGCCTGGGTGACACAGTGGGACTCAGACTCAGAATAACAATACCAACCACCATCACCACAACAACCAGAGGTCGGGTTCAGGGGTTCAGCCTGACATCCCGGCCTTTGGGAGGCCAAGATGAGTGGATGGCCTAAGCCTGCAGGTACGACACCAGCCCAGGACACTGGGTGAAACCTACTCTCAGCCATCAAAAATAAATCCAAAGATTAGCCTGGGGTGGTGGGGCAGGTCTGTGGTTCTAGCCACTCAGGAGGGCCGAGGCTGGAGGACCTCCAGAGCCTGGTAGGTGGAGTCCGTGGTGGCCGTGAGCATGTCCCTGCATTCCAGATGGGAGGACAGAGCAGGATTCCAACTCCAAATAATAATAATCACCACCACCTCCACCACCACAACCCCTGCCACCCAGCATGAGGAGTCACCCTCAGTGATTGGAGAGGAAAAGACACTTTCCAACCTGTCATTCATGGGAGGTTTGAAAGGTGGCCACCAGGCACATCCACCCCATGCCTTTGGCCACGCTCCCCAAATGACCTGCCTCCACCCTCCACAATCTTGCCACTTGGCAAAGACCTGGGTGACAGCATGGAACAGACGCACCCAAGCTAGGGTGCCTATCGGGCACAGAGCAAACAAGGCACTCCAGCAACACCATGGGCAGACGAGGTTCCAATCAACTTTCAGGTGGGGGAGGGCCCCTTCCTCTCCAGATCACTCCATTGTCCCTCGCCCACACACGGAGCTTTCCCTGGGGAGCCATAAACGCCCATTGTGATGCACGTGGGAGGCATCTTTTTTGTTGCCAGAGTCTCTATCAGCCAGTCTGGGGCACGGTGGCACATTCATGGCTCCCAGAAACTCTACCTGCGGGGCTCAGGTGGTCCTCCCACTTCGGCCCCCAAGCAGCTGGGACTCCAGGTATCACCACACCTGACTCGATTTTGGGGACCTATCACCAAGACAAGGTATGGTCATGTCGCCTGAGTTGGTCTCTGGCCCCTGGGCTCAGACAGCCTCCTGCCTCAGCCTCCCAGGGCGTGGTGCTGAAAGCTGTGAGCCACGGTGCCCAGCCAGGACACGCACGTTCTGCAGATGGTGGTGACGAAGAGGAATGCCCCAGAATGGGGACCACCACATCCCATGTAGTCAGGACTGCAGGCTCCACCACATATGACTCCAGTGTTGGTGTTCTGGGTAGCGATGATGTCTTGCTATGAGGCCCAGGTTATTCCCGTGTGGACCTTTCTTTTGGGAGCCATGGGCATCTATTGTGATGCACATGGAAGGCTACTTTTTGGGTGCTGAGGTCTCTATCTCCGGGCTGGGGTGTGGAGGCACAATTGTGGCTCACGTAGCCTCAACCTGTGGGGTTGAGGTGGTCCCCCTGCCTCGGCCACCGAGCAGCAAGGACTCCAAGGGCCACCACATCTAACTCGATTTTGGAGACCTCTAGCCTAGACAAGATCTGGCCACATCACCCGGGCTGGTCTCCCAACCTGGGACTCAGGCAGCCTCCTGCCTCATCCTCCCAGGGCATGGGACTAATGGCCGTGTGTCATGATGCATGGCCAGGACTTGCATGTGCTGTTGGCAGGGGAGACGCAAAGGCATTCCCTGAGATGGAGGCCACTGTATCCCATGTAGCTGGGACTGCGTGTGCCACCACGCGCAACTAGAGTGTTTGCATTCCAGGGAGCAACGAGGTTTCACTACATGGCCAAGGCTGGTCTCGAACTCCTGGACTCCAGTGGTCCCCTGCCTTGGCCTCCGAAAGCCACAGCCCGAATGTCTGCTGATTCACTGTCTTTCAGGGACTCTATGCCCAAGGTTGTGGCCTCCTTCCCCATTCTCTGTCTGTTCACGAGGATCCCGACTCCATACAAAAATGGATGCACTTCTGTTCTTTCCTTTTTTTTGGAGTCAGTGTCTCACTCCATCGCCCAGACTGGAGGGCAGTGGCTCGCTCCCAGCCACTACACCCTTGGCCCACTGGGCTCTGGCAAACCTTCCTCCACAGACCTTCTGAGGAGCCTGAACCACAGGCGCATGCCACTACACCCTGTTAATTTGGGAATAAGGATAGAGACAAGGTCTTGCCAAGTTGCCTGGGTGCATCTCAGACTCGCGGCCATGAGTAGGCAGCTGGCGTTGGCCTCCCGATGTGCTGGGATGATGAGGTTGAGCCCTCGAACCTGGTCTTGGTCCTTCATCGATAACGAATCAGAAGGCCAGGCGTGACAGCCAAAGTCTGGAATCTCCATGCTTTGGGAAGCCATGTTGGGCTAATAGCTGTAGATCAGGAACTCAAGACCTGTCTGGGCCATGCAGGAGACTCTGTATCCACAACCATCCAAACAGGTCTGGGGTCATGGTGCCTGTCGTCCCGGGCACTCCAGAGGCTGAGGCAGGAGGATCACTAGAGCCTGTGATTTCAAGGCTGGTGGTGAACGACGGTCGTGTCTCCAGGCCCCAGCCTGGACCACAGAGCCAGACCCTGTCTCCAATGGCATTAGAATCATACACAGATTCTCAACTGCTCATGGTGTGTTCAAAGGAAGACTGACTTTAGAGCCAGAAAAATGGCACTGGGGGAAAAGAAATGTCACCGGGTGAGGGATGTGTCACCAATTTTTCTTGACATAAGGTCCCCATTGCCAAGTCAGAGGGCCAGCCTGCCTGGGGCACATTTCTCACCCTGGAGAGGAAAACCAGCAGGAACTCCACCAGGGAGGCTCGGGAACTCCTGCACTAAAGTGGGTACAGTCATTTTTGGGGGTTGGGACTGGAAGGTGTCAATTTTTGGGTAGCCCCATCTGTGGGGACAGGGGTG
>NW_006974600.1:0-763 GCF_000164805.1 Carlito syrichta | reverse complement strand
CAGGCTAGCCAGTTGACTAGCTGTTAAGTCAGCTATGTAAGGCAGCTGGCAACCTCCTGCCTAGCTAGTTAAGTAAGCTTGTTAAGTCTGTTGGCTATCCAGTTAGTTAGCAAGTTAAATAGCTAGTTAAGTCAGAATGCTAGCCATTTAGTTAGCTAGTAATTTCAACTAGTTAAATCAGCTGTTTACCTAGGAATCCAGCTATATAAGTCAGCTAGTTATGTCAGCTAGGTAGCTCGTTAAGTCAGCTAGTTAAGCAAGCTGGTGAGCTAGGTAGCTAGCTGGTTAAGTCAGTTATCTAAGTTAGCTTGATAGTTAGTTAAGTCAACAAGGTAAGTCAGCTGGCTAGCCAGCTGCCTAGCTGGGTAGCTAGCTAGTGAATTCAGCTGGCTAGCCAGTTAGGTAATTAGTTAAGTAACCTAGTTAATACAGCTAAGTAGAGAGCTGGTTAGTTTGTAGTGAGTTAGTTAAGTCAGCTGGCTATCCAGCTGTCTAGCCAGGTACCAAGGCAGTTAAGTCAGCCTGCTAACCAGCTGTCTAGCTATTTAAGTCACCTAGTTAAGTCAGCTGGCTAGACAGCTGGCTATCTAGGTAGCTAGATAGTAATTTCAGCAGTCTAGACCACTGGCTAGCTAGTTAAGTCACCTAGATAAGTCAGTTGGCTATCCAGCTGGCTAGTCAGCTTGCTGATTAACTCAGTTGGCTAGCTAGTTAAGTCCCCTAGTTTAGACAGCTGGCTAGACAGCAGGCTAACTATATAGCA
>NW_006974599.1:0-693 GCF_000164805.1 Carlito syrichta | reverse complement strand
TCAAGACTAGAGAGATCTGACCCAGAGCTGGATCATACAGGTTAACTGTCAACCCAGGAAAGATCCAGCTTATGGTACATGCAGCTCTCTTTTACTCTTTGTGGTGGAGTGTCTCAACTACAGTGTCTTTTAAACTACACTGCTACACTTCTCTGCTCCATTGTCTTCATCTCTCTCTCTCTCTCTCTCTCTCTCTCTCTCTCTCTCTCTCTCTCTCTCTCTCTTACACACATGGGCACCCAGAGGTTTGGGGACCCTGATTTATGTAATGAAAGAATGTTAAGTGTACCCTACAGGAACTGAGAACCTTTCTAGTGGATCAAAGTTCTTTTGTGGACACTGTATGTGGAGAGAGACTTTCCCACTATTTACAGAGATCTGAGAGAGTAGTCATCTGTGGAATGGTGGTTTCTGATGCTTTTAGCGGGTGGAGTGTGCCCCAGTGGGCCGGTTTTTATCCTTATATCATATGCAAAGTTGCTTTTACCAGGAGTCTCAAAATACAAGTATTTTTATCAACAATACCAGCTACTCTAAAGTCATAAGAAAGAACCTACTTGAGTGGTTTAATAGTGTTTTTACTGAAAGATAGAATAGAGGGTTTCCTACAAATCCACATTACTGTGCTTCCCATCTTGAGCAATAGAGACTCAGTTGTTCTCTGTAAATGGGGGACCATTCCTGCATAGAGTG
>NW_006974598.1:0-4729 GCF_000164805.1 Carlito syrichta | reverse complement strand
GGGTACCGGACAGAAGCCGAAATCAAACCACTCGGGAGACTGCAAATGAAGAGGAGAAATGGAAAGAAAAAGGCAACCACAGGTAGGGAAAGAAGACAAATGCCAACAGAGAAGTGGAGGGAATCATCACGCTGAGGGGTAGAGTCCTCTCTAGCCGGAGCACACATCTCTGACCTTGCAAAAGAGCCTCACTGCCCTCCCTCACTGGCCTGTCCTTGGCCCTCTTGGGGCATGCGGGACCGAGGTTCACCCTAGGGAGAGAGCAGCACATTTTCTTTTCTCAGGACCTCACCTTGAAGAATCCAGGACAGGGCACAGTTCTGGTGTCGCGTGAGAACCAAATCACCTGGAGGGAGGCTGGAGCCCAACTCTTCCCCTGGTTTTCCCCCTCCATCCATCCCCTTTCCCATGAAACCTTTCCCTGGCTGTGGGAGGATTGGAGCCTGGCTGACAGGAAAACCTTTTTTATTCCATTCCTTCTCTTTTACAGAAAAGCAAAAGATATAAATCCACTAAGGCAAGGATCCAAGTCCAGAAAGCAATCCAGTGGAGGCGACAGAGGAGCAAGCAGCCTGCCCAGTGCCGCTAGTGGCTTGAGCTGGGGCTCTGTGAACGGACGAGCTTGGGGGCTGCTGGGTTGGGTGGGGGTCAACGGTAGTCACAGCTCTTTCCCTTCTCTCCTAATTTCCCCATATTTTGAGTGTAGTTGTTTATGAGAACACAGTGGCGCTTCACCTCTTCAGTCTTTTTTATTGTTTCCTGTGATGTCAGGCCCTCCTCACGTTGGGGCTGCACTCTTGTTCCTCCCTTCTCCACCACCCCGGAAACAAAGGTAAATTCTGTGCTAATGAGGATGGGTATATTTCTAGGTCACAGCCCATGAGCTGCAAAAGGAAGCAGCGCCATTGGGAGGAGCAGCAGTGGCCCCAGGCTTCAAGAGGAAGCCAGCAGAGCCCCAACCAATGGGCATGTTGCAGAAAGAATGTTGGAATCCGTACCGGGTTCTACAAGAAGAGCTGGGCAGGCATATTCCCAAAGTCACCCAGCCTGCACATGATAAAGGTGAGGAGCTCCATGATAATTCTCTTCTCCTGGCAGTTACGATAGTAACTGGTTCTGTTAGAATGTAATGGGAATTTTCCAGGCACCGAACCATGCTAGCGGCTATGATATCTGCCAGGTGGGGTACAGTAGGTCTACACTGGGTGAAGGTGGGGGTTGGCCTGGCAACAGAAATGTCTAAACCACAGAACCCCTGTATTCATACCATAGAATCTGCTCCTGTGAAACTTGACTGGATAGATGTAGAAGGAGATGGGACAGGGATACATAGGGCCATCTCGCCCTCCACAGTTGCCAGAGAAATTGGGATCAGACATAAGCGATTAGTGGCAGGATGTGATGAAAATTGAGCACCATGAAAAAAGGTATAAAAAATAAAAATATTTCCCATTTCCTACTGAACACTGAGGAACCTGAGGCCTTCGTTTTCAAAGCTTTATTTTTTTCCCAACTCAGTGAGCAACTTGACAGGAAAAATTAATGGTGTTTTACGATTTCTCTCATGAAATCTTTGGTAATAATAAACTAGGTAATTGGTTCTTTTAGTGGTAGATATTTAGTTCTTATTTACAGTGATTGACCACTTCTGGGCAAAGCACACATATTTTTCAAGGTGACCCATATTTACTGATGGGTCTTATGTTCTCTATTGTAGAAACCAGCTTAAGATGTTCATAAACAGGAAAGAGAGATATTTTCTCTGTCTCTTTTCCACCCACAGCTGTGCATGCTGAACAGACGTTAGCCCCTTCTGAGCAGAAAAGCAGCAAAGGCTGGAAGATGGTGTCCATGAACATCCTTCCTGAGTCCCAGGTGAGCTGACCCTTCCAACTTCTTGAGGCAGCCTGAACACAGCCTTGTCTCTGCTTGTCCCTGCTGCCTCGGACTTACAGTGTGTTACAGGTATTTTGAGGCCTCTTAGCGCCGGATGTTCTCCAGGCCACTAGGCTTGGCACAGTGGGGATTGACAACCTCTCAGGCTGTTAACTGATTCTCTTTGCTCCTTTTCTGCCATCTCACTTCTGCCCCTAAATCTTGTACTGCTAGCATCTTCAGTGCCCTCCCTGTCATATCATTCAAAGATGGGAGTGGCAGGATAGACTTAGTGGCCAGCACTAAACGACTGCCTGATCTCTCCTTTAGAGTTTGTTGACCATTGAAGATGTGGCTGTATATTTTTCTGGGGAAGAATGGCTGTTGTTGGTTCCTGCTCAGAAGACACTCTATGAGGAAGTAATGCAGGAAAACTACGAGAATGCCATCTCTGTTGGGAAAGAGTCTTATTTCCCTTTGTGTAGAAGTTGAGTCATACATCATGTCATCTGTTTGTGGAAAATGAACCTCTGTGAGTGAGTCTGAGTTTTCCACTAGCCGGCGGATTCCCACCGTGATGAGTGGGAGTAAGCTCTCTAGAACACCCGGAGAGCCTTTCATATATATGTATGTCTCACTTTCGTATTCTAAATAGAATTCATGATCTATCATACACTTGCCCTACCCTACAAAACTGGTGTTGACGTATCTTTCCCACCTTAGTAGCAGGCACCATCATTTACTCAGTTGCTCAGGCTAAAAGCCTTTCAGTCATCCGTTACTGCTATATACCACAACTTAAACATCAGCAAAGGCTCTTAGATGTATCTTCACAATATATACTAAATCATGAATGAATCCTGAACATTTGCCATAACACTATAAGAAAGGGATTGGTAGTAGCAGGATCCTGCTGGGGTGGAGGTGGGGATACAACATCAATAAGGGTACTTGATCTCAAACCAGGGAAAGTGCGGACCAAAGAGAGGCTCACTGCACGATGTCCACTTGTATACCTAATCCTGAATTGTGCCCAACATCTTTAAATAAAATACATACAAAATTAAAATAAAATGAACAGATAAACAAAGCTGCCATGAACATTTGTGTACAGGTTTTTGTGTACAGATAGGTTTTCATTTCTCTGGTATAAATGCTTCAAGGGGACAATTGCTGAGTCATATGGTAATTGCATGTTTCATTTTATGAAAAGAACTTCCAAACTGCTTTCCATAGTGGCTTACCCTTTTGTATTCCCATCAGTCATGTATGAACGATGCAGTTTCTCTACGTCCTTGCCAGTTTTCAGTGTTAGTACTTAAAAAATTAAATTTATCCATTCTTACCGATGTGTAGGGATATCCTTTGTGGTTTTGATTTACATTTCCCTAACTGCTAAAGTGTTTTATTATTTTTCCATCTGTTTATGTGTCATCACTGTATCCTCTTCAGTGACTATCTTCCTTTTTCCATGCAGCCATGCCAGCCCCTGTTGTTTTTGACTGATTAGTGATATTCATGCTTACTGGAGTTAGTTGGTATCTCACTGTAGTTTTGACTTGCATTTCTCTGATGATTAGTGAGGCTGAGCATTTTTTCATGGGTCTATTGGCTGGCTATGTGCCAACTTTTGAGAAGAGTCTATTCATGTCCTTTGCTACTTTCTTTTTCTTTCCCTTCGTTTGAGTTCCTTATAGATCCTGGATGTTAGGCCTTTCAGGTACATAATTAGCAAATACTTTTTCCCCATACTTGGGATGTTTGATTACTATCTTGATGGTTTATTTTCCTTGCAAAAGCTGTCAGTTGATGAGGTCCTACCTGTCTAACTTAGCTGTTGTAGCATTTGTTTTGGGGAACTTGATCATGAATTCATTTTCTCTTCGGAAGTCCAGAAGGGTGTTTATTACAGTTTCTTCTTATAATTTGAGGGTTTTAAAACAATTTATGACTATAAATTCACGATGTTTTTCTTATCTGTTTAATTTTGGCAGAATATTTAGTGATATACCCTATTTCCTCCTTGATATTGGTGATTTCTTTTTTTTTCTTTTTTCATTTTTGCCGGTCTTGACAAACTTTTACTAATTTTATTAATTTTTTGAAGAACACGATTTTTGATTATGATTCTAGACTCATCATTGTTTTCATTTTTCAATCCCCTTTGGTTTTATTTTCCTTTTTATCTAGTTTCTTGAGTTTAGAACTTAGATTATTGATTTCAGACTTTTCCCTTAAACATTGAGGACAAAAACATTTCCCTCTGTGCATTTTTCAGCTGCATTCCATGTATATATATATGAAATATATATATATGTTTATTATGTATTTTTTATATATATTATTTTTTGAGTTGTAGTCTCACTCTGTCGCCCGTTGTAGTCTCACTCTGTCGCCCAGGCTGGAGTGCAGTGGCATGCTCACAGCCTCCCCAGCGAAAACCTGCTGGGCTCCGGCGATCCTTCCACCTCAGCTTTCCATGTACTCGAAACTACAGGTGTGCGCTACCTTGCACGGCTAATTTTTTGATTTGTAGAGACGAGGTCTCGCCAATTTTCCCGGACTGCTTTCAAAGCTGCGGACTCATGCAATCCACTCTCCTCGGCCTCCCAAAGTGCTGGGATTCCAGGCTGAGCCACCAAGCCCGACCTCCATATGTTTTATAAATTGTAAGGTTATCTCCATTCAAGTCTATTTTTAAATTTTCTTCGATACTTTCTGTCTGAACCCATGGACTGTTTAGAAGTGTATTGTTTCATTTTCACGTTTTGTGAGATTTCCAGTTCTCTTTCTGTTTGTTATTTTTATTTTTCATGTTTTTTGACATAAGGTCTTATTATGTTTCCCAGGCTGT
>NW_006974597.1:0-761 GCF_000164805.1 Carlito syrichta | reverse complement strand
TAGGAAGTATAAGGAATCTAGTTACCATGAGTCCTCAATCCAAAAACTACAGATCGACTCCAAAGTGGTAACCACCATTCATGTTTTGAAGTAGGAATCTGGGTAATGGGAGTCCTCACATACAGGAAACTTCACTGCCTCTTGTTAAGTAAGAAGATGTAATCTGCCTTACTCGTGTCCTCTATCGCAAAAAAACTTCAGTTCATCTTCCTATGGGCTAAACACGAATCAGGTGTTTTTAGCATGAATCTGGGAAAATGGAGTCCTTATATACAGGAAATTACATGATCTTTAGCTAAGAAAGAATAAGGAATCTGGGTTACACGAGTCCGCAATCCCAAATATCTGCAGGGCATCTTGGAAAGGGCTCAAAAGAATCATAGTATTGAAGCAGGATCTATGTAATGAGAGTCCTAGTATACAGGAAAATACATGGCCCCTTGCCAAGGAAGAAAAAGAATCAGGGTTATAGCAGTCCTCAGGCCTAAAAATCAACAGGCCATCTTCTGTGGGCTAAATAAGTATCAGGGTTTAGAACCTGCAACATAGGTATTAGCAGTTATCATATACAGAATCTACACGATCTCTTGCTAAGGAGAAATAAGAAACCTGTTTCACACGGTTCCTCCATCCCAATATCTACATGACATCTTGCTAAGGGCTAAACAAGAATCAGGGTTTCCAAACAGGGTTCTCAGGAAAGGGATTCCTCATATACAGTACGTTACATGGCCGCTCACTAAGGATGAATAAGGAATCTG
>NW_006974596.1:0-1127 GCF_000164805.1 Carlito syrichta | reverse complement strand
CATCTGTATGCTTTCTAACATAAAAAGGAGATTTTGCTTCTCCTTTTTTATTTACATCAGAATATATTTATGGATCTATACTTTATCACTAAATTACAGTCCGTTAATCTCATTTAATTTAATGCACAATGTCCCAGATTTGACAAGCTGAAACACATTCAAGCAATTGTCTTGTGTGTGTTTTTGTCTACTTTTGACACAACTCCATTATTCTTTATTTCCTTACTTTCTGACACAAGGTTTTCTAGGTTTATTTTGAGTTTCCTTGCCCCTTGTCCTGGAATAAGCTATGTAGTTCTCCAAACAGTGACGCTCCCTCTAGTAAAGAGTGATATTTAGAAAATAAGGTCTGGGTACTAAATGTACTCCTTGTGTCTGGATCTCTTAGTGTGCTCATAGCTAATGCCCACAGGACCTCTTAGTTAGGAAATAGACACACAAATATATACCGTTTTATGCATACTCAGACATACACTCACATAAATGTAATCTGTATGTCTGTCTGTCTATAAAGGCATAACTGTCTACTGATTCCTCCATCTCCAGAACAACACCATAGCATAAGATCTATACCTCCATATTTTCTTATTTGTAGTTCATAATGGTTTTATAATTCTACACTCCCACCGGAATATTTCAGAGTTACAATTGCTCTATATTCTTGCCAATATTTGATATTATTATTACTATTATTATTATTATTTGGATTTTAGCCATTTCAGCAGTTAACTAGTGGTATCTTATGTGGTTTAACTGACATTTCCCAATGTCAAATAATGTTGAGTGTCTTCATATCCTTGTTAACTGTTTGTTTACCTTTCTTTGTAAATTGTCTGTTAATATTTTTGCCTACTTTAATTCAATTATCTTTGCATTATTGTGTTGATGAGTGCATGTATTTTGTACTCTTTGTATATGTTTTGTATTTTATGAGATATTCTTTGTCAGACATCTTATGAAATTTTTCTTATAGCCTGTGGTTGACTCTTCCTATTTCTTACTAATGTTTCTTGTTTTAATTTTGATGGCATATAATTTACCAACTTTTGTCTTAAATTTACAGGTTGTTGTCTTGTATCCTGTTAAAGAAAGTTTTGCCTACATCCTCTTTTTTGTTTAAGTAGATA
>NW_006974595.1:0-797 GCF_000164805.1 Carlito syrichta | reverse complement strand
TCAACAAGTTTCAATTTAGGCAGAATAAAGCATTCAGATTTTATGTGGGAAACACTGTAGTAGTCAATTTTGAAGGCAGAATTATAGCATGTATTCTAACATATTAAAAAAAGAAAAGGTGTTATCATTGGAGCATTATGCACTTCTTAAAAAATCAATCTCTGCATAATGAACGTTTTCTAAGTCAAAAATGAATTGCATCCATTTTAAAGTAAAAAAAATAGAGTAACAAAATAAAATCAGTTGTAAGTTCTAAAGCTTTCATTTATTTATTTATTTTAATTTTTTAAAAATGTGGGGTACAATTCATAGTTAGACATACAAACATTAATTATGTAGGGTCCCTGGTTATTGAGGTATGCCCCTTGCTTCCTTAGCAGTATCCCTCCACAGCCAATCTCACCCCTCCCCCTAAACAGCTTTTCATGACTGCCAATCACTTTCTTGCAGCACTATAAGTGATCAAGTTCAGCTCATGAGTGAGTAGATATGGAATTCTGCTTTTTATTTTGTGATAAATCACTGAAAACGACCTACCTCATATCAATCAAACGTTCTGTAAAATCCATTTATCTGTCCTTTTTTAGACTGCATAATATTCCACTGTGTATATACCACATTTATTTTATCCATTCCAGCTTTGATGGGCAATATGGTTGTACCATTTTTTTTTGTAATTGTGATCAGAGCTGCAAAAAACATTCTGGTGCAGGTTTCTTTTGGTAAAATGATCTGAGTTCCTCCAGGTAAATTCTCCACAGGGGAATTACTGAGTCACATGGCAGGTCAAGATCTTG
>NW_006974594.1:0-692 GCF_000164805.1 Carlito syrichta | reverse complement strand
TCCCAGCGCTCTGGAAGGCTGAGGCAGGACGATGGCTGGAGCCCAGGAGTTCATGTCCACCCCAGGGTCATGCAGGGAGACCCCGTCTCTGCATCCATCCAAACAGGAGGTCTGGGGTCATGGTGCCCATCGTCCTGGCCACTATAGAGGTGGACACAGGAGAATTTCCAGAGCCCACAGTTTCAAAGCTGGTGAAGAATGACAGTCATGTCCCTGGGCCCCAACGGTGGCAACAGAGCCAGACTCTATCTCCTAAAAACATCAGAATCATTCACAGATTCTCAACTGTGCCTGGTGTATTCAAATGGTGACAGGCTTTAGATCCAGAGAAAATGGATCTGGGGGTGAATAAATGTCCCTGGGTGTGTCTCTGGCATTTCTTTGTGGAAGATCCTCATTGCCGAGTCAGGGGGCCAGGCTGCCTGGGCCACATTTCTCACCTCAAAGAGGAGTGCTGGCAGGAACCCTGCCAGGGCACCTCAGGAACTTCCGCAGCCAAACGGGGGCATTCGTTGGGAGGGTTGGGGTTGAAAAGTGCCGAGCTTGGGGGACCCTCACATGTCGGGGGCGAGGGGGAAGAATGGAGGGCAGAAGGATTGCAGAAGAATGCATTTCTTCCTTCCTTCCTTCCTTTTTCTTTCTTTCTTTCTTTCTTTCTTTCTTTCTTTCTTTCTTTCTTTCTTTCTTCCTTG
>NW_006974593.1:0-600 GCF_000164805.1 Carlito syrichta | reverse complement strand
AGAATCACTCACCCCCTCTCCCTTTCCCTCCTTAAGTCACTGGTAGCATGGGCCATACATGGTGGGGAGCTATAGAGGTATACTGCCTTTCCCATTTCCTCTCTGGCCTGCACATGGCAAATGTACAGAAAGGAGTGGTGGCAACCTGAAAGGACCCAGAAAGCAACTTCTGGGAGTTGGACCCTCAAAGGAGCACTGTACCACTGTTGCTGTAGAAAACCTCGGGTGGGACAACTTTGCCTACCTCGTCAGAAGCTGCAGGGGCAGGTGTCTGTGGCACCAGTCCCGTGGATGCATAAACTCACTCCATCTCTTCACTCATTCAACAAGTCATGGGCAACAGGACGCCCTACCTGGTAGGGAATCTCAGAAGTGCCCTGCTTCCCTATTCCTACTCTGGCCTGCATGTGGCAGGGGTGGAGGCATTGGTAGTATGGGCTGCAGAATGCCTATCCTCTGACTCTAAGCTGGAGTCAAGCTGCAACTGGAGGGTTTAGGTGGCAGCAGGGAAGTTGCAGTCAGGGCCTATCTCTGAAGTAGGCAAGGTGCCCTTGACAGGGAGCAATGGAGGGAATGTGCACCCATGTGGCATATTCTACA
>NW_006974592.1:0-731 GCF_000164805.1 Carlito syrichta | reverse complement strand
TTTGAATCAAGTAGGGTGCTTTGACTGAGATAGTAGCCAGTCAGTAATTGATGTCTCATCTCAGTAGTCAGTCAGTAATTTCATGGCTCATCATGGTGAAAGGTATGGAATGAGTGTTGATGGTCCTTTATCCAGATGTACCAGAAAGGTGCCAAAAATAACGGAAATCAGGTTATTAACCGAGTCCTGCATTGAGTTTGTATTTTCATTCTTACCATTTTAATCTGGCAGGATTTGAGCATTTAGGGTCTTATGGAGGTAATATTATAAAATACACCAAAATACGCCACCTATTCTTGCATTCTATGGCCAGCTGCTTTGAAAATTCACCTCAGAGTGGATAGAGGTTAGCCACATTGAACTACGTGATATCTCGCAATACTTAGGTTTTGTGAATGGACCAGAAACATCTGGGCATATACGTGCTTTTCATCAAGTGACCATGCCTTTCGGTGAGAAAATGAACCTATCACACTTCACGATAACAAAATCATGGAACCGAACCCCCAGCATATCTTTGGTAGACTGAATAAAGAACATGTGGGACAGGGCTCAGTGTGTCATCCTGTAATCCCAGCACTTTGGAAGGCCAAGGGAGTTGGATTGCCTGCGCTTGCAGGTTTGAGATCAGCCCAGGAACGTGGTGAGAGCTCAACTCCAAAATGAATTAGAAATTATCTGGGTGTGGTAGCGTGTGCCTGTAGCACTGGCTACTTGGAAGGCTGAGGCAG
>NW_006974591.1:0-751 GCF_000164805.1 Carlito syrichta | reverse complement strand
GAGGTTCCGGGTCTCATTGCTGATTTTTTGTCCTGATAATCTGTCTAGGGTTGTTAGTGGGGTATTAAAGTCCCCAGTTATGATGGTGTTAGAGTCAATATCTTTCTTGAATTTTCCTAGAATCTGCTTTATAAAAGTTGGTGCTCCTATGTTGGGTGCATATCTGTTTAGCATAGATATTTCCTGTTGATGGAATGAAACTTTTATCATTATGTAGTGACCTTCTGAATCCTTTTTAATCTTTGATAGCTTACATGGTATTTTGTTCAAAATGAGGATCATGACGCCTCCTTCCTTTTATGTTCCATTCGCCTGAAAATTTGTTTCCCATCCTCTTACTTTGTGTCTGTGCATGTCCTTTCTAGTGAGATGGGTCTCTTGAAGGCAATATATTGTTGCCTGGTGATATTTTATCCATTTTGCCATTCTATGTCTTTTCAGTGGTGCATTTAGTCCATCCACATTCAGTCTAATTATTTAAATGTGGGAGTTGGTCCCTATTGTAAAGTTCTTATAGAGTGGTTGTTGTTGTTCCTCTTTGTTTGTTGTCTTTCTTTTGGTTTTGGGGTTGGTTCGTGTTTGCTTTACTATTTTTCCTGTACTCTTGTGAAGAACGTTGTTGTTCTTTTTTCCTTTTCTTCTGTGTTTGGTACTTTCTTAAGTGTTTCCTGTAGAGGTGGTCTGGTGGCAGAGTAAGTTTTTAGGGACTGGATGTCTGGGAAAGATTTTAATTCTCCCTCACTGATGAAGG
>NW_006974590.1:0-740 GCF_000164805.1 Carlito syrichta | reverse complement strand
ATCTCCAGCCTCTCCCGTTTTTGTTGCAGGCAGTTTAGCCTGCTGCCTGAGGAGTTCTGTAACTCTTAGTTGTCTCAGTCTGTTTAGTGTAGGGGAGGGGCTTTGTCTCCTGTGTAAATGACGTCACCATGGGAACCGAGGTGGAGGCTCTGATAGGTGGGCGGGGTGATGTAGATCTGCCTGGAGAATGGCTGAGGTGGTAGTTCCACTTTCACTTTTAGGGATGCTCATCTGGGATCACCTGCACAGCTGGGTGCTGGATCCGGACTCACCAGCACGCTGGGGTGGAGGAGAGGGTCGGGCGTTCCCTTCTCTGGAGCTGGAAGCCTCTGATCAGCACCTTACACAAGCTTGGGGTTCTGCTCCCTTACACAAACTTGAAGTCGCATGCTGAGTGCCTCAGCCAGGGTGGGCCCAGACCTCCAGACCTCCAAAGCTCCAAAGGGCAGGTGGTGGCCCTGAGTCCCTCACAGAGCACTTCCACCAGAAATGGGACCGGTATCTCTGTGGGGTGGGCACCCAGAGCCTCCTTGCGTGACTGGCAGTTTGGTGCTGGGTGCTGGGTGTCATGATGTAGCCAGGGAGGGAGCTGGGACCCAGGACTCCTGAGCAGATGGGAGTCACATATAGTGGAGCATTCGCAGCTGGGGGCTGCAATGTCTGGCCCTAAGTTGGACTGAAAGTCCCTGGGCCTCATACCAGTGCAAATGACATTAGGTAGGGGGCTGTGGGAAGAAAAG
>NW_006974589.1:1837-4718 GCF_000164805.1 Carlito syrichta | reverse complement strand
AAATTGACCTTTCATATGACCCAGCATTTCCCTATTGGGGACATACCCAAAGGAACTCAAATTATTCTATGAAAAAGATACCTGCACACGTATGCTTGTTGCAGCTCTATTCAGAATAGCAAAAACATGGAACCCCCCTTGTTGACCATTAAAGCTGGACTGGATTTAAAAAAAATGACACATGTACACAATGGAATATTATGCAGTCATTAAAAAGGACAAATATATGGACTTTGCAGCCAATTGGATGGACTTGGAGTCTATAATACTCAGTGATTTATCACAGAAACAAAGAACTGTGTTCCATATTTTCTCCCTCACAAGGTGACCTTAAACAATTATAATGCTATAAGAAAGTGATTGGCAGTAGCAGAAAACTGTCAGAGGGTGGGGGTGGGGATGAGACTGGCAGTTGAGGGAAACAGCTAGGGGAGGGAGGGGCATATCTCATCAACAAGGGTACCTGCATGGTCAATGTTTGTATATCTCACCCTGAATTGTACCCCACATCTTTATAATAAAAAAATAAATTTTTAAAAAGAGACAACTATAACTGGTCCTTCTCAGTGATGGATCCCCAGTTGATTCACTTTCCTCCATGATCACTGTCCCAGTCACTGGGATTCATATATAATGGGTGTCCCAGTGACCATCCCTACTCCATTATGGATGTGCCAGAAGATGGGCCTCCTCAGTGATTGGTGAACCAGTGACGGGCCCTCCTCTGTGTTGTGTACCATAGTAACTAGTACTCCTCTGCGATTGGTGTCCCAGTAATTGTTACTCCTTTACAATGTCTGTCTCAGTTACTGACTCCCCTCCTTTATGTGTCTCCCAGTGACTAGGTCTCCTCTATGATTGATGTCCAAGTGACCAACCCTTCTCCATAATGCTTTCCAATTTTGCTAACACTCTTCTGTGATGGGTTTACAAGTTACTGGGCCTCCTCAATTTTTGATGCACTAGTGACTGATGGATTTGCCAGTGACTGGTCTTCTGTGTGATGTTTGCCTCAGAAACTGGTTCTTCTATGTAATGTGTGTCCCAGTGATTGACTAGCCTTCATAGTTGGAGCCCCAGTGACTGGCTTTCCTCTTGATGGGTGTCACAAGGACTGGCACACTTTATTGTTGGATGCCCCAGTTACTAGTCCTCGTCTATAATGGGTGCCCCAGTGACAGATCCTATTCTGTGATGGGTACCACAATCACTAACCTCTTTCTGCTATGCCTGTCCAAGTCACTAATGCTTCTGTAGGATGGTGGCCTCAGTGAGGTTTGCACAAATAATTTGCCCTGTTCTGCTATGGGTTCCCCAGTGACTGCCCTCCTTTGTAATGTGAAACCTAGTGACTAGCCCTCCCTGGTGATGAGGGACTGGTGATTGGTATTTCTGTAATTGAGTGTCCCAGTTATTGTCTTTCCTCTTTTGTGGGTGATTCATAAAGTAGCCCTCCTCTCTGATGGATGACCCAGATACTGGTCTTCCTCTGTGATGGGTGCCTCAGTGGCTGCCCATCCTTCATAATACGTGGCCCAGTGCCTGATCCTTCTATGTTATAGATTTCACAGTGATTTTCCCTTTTCTATGATGGATGTCCCAGTTACCAGCTTCCTTTGTGAGAGGTGCTGCCCAGACTGGCCTGCAATAGTGAAGGGTGCTCCAGTCATTGGCCTTCCTCTGTTATGTTTTCACCATATACTTCTCCTTCTCTATGATCAGTGCCCCAGTGACTGGATTTCCTCTGTGCTAGAAGTCCCAGTGACAGACCCTCTTCTGTCATGGCTGTACCAGTGAATGTCCTCTTCTGTGATGGGTGCACCAGTGACCAACTTTTCTCTGAGATGGCCCTCCCACTAACTGAACCTCCTCTGAGCTGCTAGAACCAGTCACCGGTCATCAATTATGGGTGCCTCAGTGTCGGCCTTTTCTCTGTGTTGGGTGATGCTGTGACTAGCCTTCTTCTGTGAGGGGTTCCCCCGTGACTGGCCAATCATTAGGACTAGCCCTCCTCTGTTACTGTGTCTCAGTGACTGGGCCCCCTCTGTGGTGGGTCATCTTTGATTGAAGCCCCAGTGATTGACCATGCTTCACATTGGTACAAGAGTGACTAGGCCTTCTGTGATGTCCTCTTCTGTCATTGTGCCCCAGTGACTTGTTTACCTCTGTGAAAAAAACCTCAGTATCCATCAACAAGAAATATCCATCTTAAACTTATATGCACTCAACACAGGAGCACCAATATTTATAAAACAAATGCTAAGTAAACTAAAATAAGATATTGACTCTAACACTATTATAGCAGGCAATTTCACCCCACTAACAGCCCTAGATAACCATTGAGAAAATAATGAGCAAGGAGATTCAGAACCTAAACTTCACACTCGACAAAATGAACTTAATAGATACCTAAATATTATTCCATCCAACAACCACAGAGAATACATTCTAGTTATCACCACATGGAATGTACTTCATGGTCGATCACATCCTTGACCATAAACCAAGAATAAACAAATTCCATAAGGTTGAAATAATGCTAGGCACATTATCAGACCATAGTGGAATAAAAATAAATATCAACACCAACAAAATTTCCCGAAAACTCACAAAGACACTGACACTAAACAGCATGATACTGAACAACTACTGAAATCAAAGCAGGAATTAAAAGATTCCTGTAAAAAAATGAAAATGAAGAAATGTCTTATCAAAACCTATGAGATGCTATGAAATCAGTTCTAAGAGGATAATTTATATCTCTATGAGCACATATCAAGAAAATGGAAAGAGCACAAGTTGAGAGCCTAACAAATCACCTAAGGGAGCTAGAAAGAGAAGACCACTAAAACCCTAAATGTAGCAGAATAATCCATATCAC
>NW_006974589.1:0-1025 GCF_000164805.1 Carlito syrichta | reverse complement strand
CAGGATAGGTCTGACTGGGACATCCCTGCGAGTACATAACTTGGGAAGAGACAATGCTGTAGCTCTCAACACGAGATCTTCTGACAATAGATGAGTGTGGGTGGATGACTGCAGCCATAGACACCTCCACTGCCCCTCCTTCTTTACTGCTTCAGACACTGAGGAGAGAGTGAAAGAAGTGGCCTTGCAGGAGAGACTTGATTGGAGAAAAAATTACAGAGCCTACCACAAGAGGGTAGGTTTTTGTTTAATTTCCAATTTTTTTAAAATTTTCAACTGTTTATTGCTTAAAATATTTTTAAAATATTTTTCTTTTGTGCATGCATTCCCCCCAAATTGTTTTTTCTTTCTTTTTCAAGTTCTTTCCTCTTTTTATTTGTCATTTTCTGTTTATGTGTGTACATGAAAGACTGAGTGCTCATCTTTAAATTTTGTTATTGGTGGTGGTTTGTTTTTTATCTTTTGTTCTTCTGTGTTTCTTATTTTCATTTCTTTTTGTTTATTTATTTTTTATATTTTGTTTTTATTTATTTATTTTTTATTTTTTAATTTTTAAATTTTTTATTATTTTATTATTTATATTTTTATTTTTTATTTAATATTTATTTATTTATATTTTTATTTATTTATTTATTGTATTTATTTATTTATTCAGAGTTGGAGTCTCACTCTGTTGCCAAGACTGGAGGGCAGTGGTCACTCCTGGCCACTGCAGCCTTGACATGCTGGGCTCCGGCATTCCTTCCACCTCAGCCTTCCAACTAGCCAGAATTATAGGCACACACAACCACACCCAGCTGATTTTTTTTTGATGTATTGTAGAGATGAGGTCTCGTCTGCCCAGGCGGATCTCGAACCCGCAGGATCAGGCAATCCACTCACCTCAGCTTCCCAAAGGTGCAGGATTACAGGCTGAGCCACCGCGCCCTGCTATTTTCATTTCTTATAGTTTAAGGTGTCTGTCAATATATGCGTGAGGGTTCAAACTGAATTCCTCTTTTTTTTTCAGTCATTCTGTTTTTCTT
>NW_006974588.1:5421-5816 GCF_000164805.1 Carlito syrichta | reverse complement strand
TTTTGATAGAGTGATTTGAGTTCTTCAGGGTATATTCCCAGTAGGGGGATTGTGGGGTCACATGGGAGGTCAATATTTAGAGCTTCTAGGAATCGCCATACTGTTTTTCACAGAGGTTGCACTAGTTTGCACTCCCACCAACAGTGTAGAAGTGTTCCCTTTTTACCACACCCTCTCCAGCAACTGTTATTTTTTGAATTATTTAATATTGCAATTCTGACTGGAGTTAGGTGGTATCTCAGTGTGGTTTTGATTTATATCTCCCTGATGATTAGTGAGGTTGAACATTTCTTCATGTGTCTGTTGGTTGCTCTGATGTCTTCCTTTGAGAAGTGTCTGTTCATATCTTTTGCCCATTTTATAATGGGGTTGACTGTTTTTTTCTTTTTAGCACG
>NW_006974588.1:0-3741 GCF_000164805.1 Carlito syrichta | reverse complement strand
GATCTTGTTGAGAATTTTAGCATCTATGTTCATCAAAGATATTGGACTGTAGTTCTCTTTCTTTGTTGGGTCTTTACAAAGCTAGAGGTATAAAATTTCTTGGTTCCAAACTACACTACAAAGCTATCCTAATTAGGGGTGGGAAGGCACAACATTAATTATGGTACCTGATCTCAAACCAAGAAATGTGGGAACCAAAGGGAAGACCAAACTTTATCTGTACAATTTCCACTTGTATATCTAATCTTGAATTGTACCACACATCATCAAAATATATAAAAAACAAGAAAACAAATCTATACTAATTAAAACATCTTGATATTAGCATAAAAATAGACACACTGACCAATTGAACAGAATGAAGAGCCCAGAAATGAACCCACACATGTGCACTCAACTAATTTATTTCTTTTCTTTTTTACAAAAGTGTCAAGAATACAGAATGGGAATATAATTGTCTTTTCAATAAATGATGTTGGGAAAATTGGATATCTACGTGGAAGAGAATGAAACTGGAACATTATTTCACACCATATTTTTGAAAAATCTCAAAATAGGTTAAACTTAAATGTAGTACCAGAAACTGTAAAACTACTAGAAAAAAAAATGGAGAAAAGACTACACAGTAATAGTTTGGGCAATGATTTTTTGGATTTGACCCCAAATGTACAGGCAGGAAAAATAAAAATTGAGAAAGGGAATTGCATTAAGCTAAAAAAAACTTCTACATAGCAAAGGAAACAATTTCCAGGGGGGAAACAATGTATAAATAGCGAGAAAAAGTTAGCAATCTATACATCCAATAATAATTTAATATCCAAAATACATAAGGAACTATATAAATTCAATAGCAAGAGAGCAACAACAAAAAAATTAAAAATGGGTAAGAGACCTGAATAGTTATTTTTCAAAAGAAGACATACAAATGGCAAATATATATGTAAAAAATTTTTCAACATCGCCAGTCATTAGGAAAATGAAAATCAATAACACAATGAGATATCACCACACACTAGTCAGAATGCTTATTAACAAAAATGTGAAAGATAAGAGGTGCTGATGAGGATGTAGAGAAAAGGGAGACTTTCTATACTGTCAATATAAATGTAAATTAGCATAGACATTATACAAAGCAGTATGGAGGTTCCTCAAAAAAACTAAAAATAAAATTACCATATGATCCAGGAATCCCTCTTCTGAGTATTCAGTCAAAAGTTTTGAAATCAGTTTGTTGGTCACATGTCTGCACTCCCATGTTCACTGTAACACTATTTATAGTATATATTTAATCTAAATTTCCTTTAACAGATAAATAGATAAAGAAATGTGGTATATATGCACCATTCAATAATATTCAGTCTTTAAAAAGGAAGAAAATTTGTCATTTTCAATAACATGAATGGAACTAGAGAGCATTATGCTATGTTAAATAAGCAGGCATTCAAATGCCATATGATCTCAATTGTTTGTGGAATCTAAAACAATCAAATTCATAGAAGCAGATAGTAAAATGCTGATTACAAAGACTGGGGGTAAAGAAATTGGGGAGATGATTGTAAGGGATACATAATCTCAGACAGAAAAAATAATTTTCTTTGAGATATATTTTACAGTGTGGTGAATATAGTTAGTAATAGTATATTACATATCTCAAAATTGCTAAAAGAGTACATTTTAAATGTTATCATCATAAAAAGTAAGTATTTCAGGTAACGCAGATGTTATTTATCTTGATTGAATTACTCCACATTGTAATCATATATCATAGCATCATTTTGTAACCTATAAATACATACAATTATAAATGTCAATTTACAGTCAAATAAAATAGAAAACATAGAAAAGGAAGGAAAAAAGAGAGAAAGAAGGAGAGAGAGAAAGAAAGAGAGAGAGAGAGAAACAATGATCATGTATGTACCTAACCTTGAATTGTACCCAAGTTTAGAATAAAAGGAAAGAAAGAAGGAAAGAAAGAAAGAAAGAAAGAAAGGGAAAGAAGAAAAGAAAGAAAGAAAGAAAGAAAGAAAGAAAGGGAAAGAAGAAAAGAAAGAAAGAAAAGCAATCCAGGTGCAGTGTCTCATGCCTGTGATCCCAGTCTGGAATTCTAGACCAGCCTGGACAACATAGTCAGATTGCCCTCTGCAAAAAAAATGTACACAACTAAAATTAGCCAGACAGCATAGTGCATTCCTGTGGTCATAGTTTCTAGGGAAACTGAGGCCAGATGATTACTTAAATCTAAGAGTTTGAAGCTGCAGTGAACTATCATGCCACTGTACTCTAGCTTGGGCAACAGAACAAGACCCTATCTCAAAAGGAAAAAAATGAAGAGGAAAGGAGGGGAAGGGGGAGGAGGGGAGGAGAGAAGAGAAAAGATTTGGATAGTTTTTAAATAAAGGACATTCCTGTACAATAGTTTTTAAAAAGGAGAACATATCCTACAATGAAGGAGAAAGAGAGATGGAGAGAAGAACTTTAAATAAGAAGAGGAACATTGTAACAGAAAAAAAGTAGAAAAGGGTACATAATGATAAAACCCTGAGTTTGTAGTCATTTCAACTATTATCTTTACAAAGCAGGGAGGAAAACCTTCTGTCAAGAGTATTTGGAAGCAAAGGAGAAGGAAGATGCAGGGTGGTTAAAGAAGAGTAGAGAATGTGGGAAGCAGTCTTGTGGAGAATGAGAGAGTTGATTATGGAAACAGGAGAGAGTGGTCCTGCAGTTTGGACACCCTCATTGAGGTTGCTGACCGTGAATTTACATTGGCATCCATCTATATGCATAACCTTCAGCAGCAGCCCAGATGGCAAACACTTTTAGTGGATATGTTGAAAAGACAATAACTTAATAGAATTGAGAATTCTAGCAAAATTGTGGCTAGAGTAATTTTCCTGGGACTCCAAGTCGGGTATGGAATAGGCTAGAAATAATAAGAAAGTAGTAGATACAGGCTGTGTTTATAGACTAAAGAGGAATCAATGGAAATGGACAAATTTAAGACACAATAAAGAAGATAAGTAATGGATAATTAATAATTAAAGTCCCTGAGGAGAAATAAAAGAGTGGAAATCAAAGCACAAGCAAATGGAATTTTTTTTTTTTTTGAGTTGGAGTCTCACTCTGTCACTCAGTCTGGAGTGCAGTGGCATGCTCATGGCCACCGCAGTCTCAACCTGCTGGGCTCATGCTATCCTTCCACCTCAGCCTTTGAAGTAGCTGGAGCTATGGGCATGTGCTACCACACCTGGCTTATTTTTTGATTTATTGTAGAGATGAGGTCTCACCAAGTTGGACAGGCTGGTCTTGAACCTCTAAGCTCAGGCAATCCTCTCGCCTCAGCCTCCCAAAGTGCTGGGATTACAGACTTGAGCCACCACATTTAGCCTCTGCAAATGGATTTTTTTAAGAAAGAAAGATACATGTCCTTCATAGACAGTGAGGAAGGACATAAGGATTGATATAAGTGCAGGGTCATAGCAAATGAAGATTTAGACTTGATCTATTAAAGTAGCTTATCATTTTTGGTAAAATAAAATTTGATTAAAAAAAGAAAGACTTTAGCTAGGTGCCTCATTTTTGAGAATCTACACAAAAATTTTATAATGAGTTAGTTAAAAACGTATTGGAAATATTGTGATGGATTTAATTGGGCGTAATCAACCCACCATGAAAAACATAGTTTACAAATTTGAAAAAGCATATAAATTTTCTACAGCACACATATTTTAAAAATGCAGGTCT
>NW_006974587.1:0-721 GCF_000164805.1 Carlito syrichta | reverse complement strand
CTAGCTAGTTAAGTCAGCTGGATATACAGCTGGCTGGCTAAGTACTAAGCTGTTAAGTCAGCTGCTAACCAGCAGGCTAGCTAGTTAAGTCACCTAGTTTAGTCAGCTGACTAGAGAGCTGGATACCTCGGTAGCCAGATAGTTAGTCAGCGGTCTAATCCGCTTGCTAGCTAGTTAAGTTACCTAAATCAGCTGGCTAGTCAGCTGGGTAGCTAAGTAGCATGCTAATTAAGTCTGCAGGATAGACAACTGGCTAGTTAGCTAAGTCACCTAGTTTATTCAGCTATCTAGCCTGCTGGCTAGATATATAACAAGCTAGTTAATTCAGCTGACTAGCAAGCAGGCCTCTATTTAATTCAGCTAGTTAAGTCAGCTGGCTCACCAGCTGTCTAGCTAAGTGGCAAGCTACTTAAGTCTATTGGCTAGCCAGCTGGCAAGCTAATTAAGTCAGCTAGGTAAGTCTTCTGACTAGGCAGCTAGCTAACTAGGTAGAGAGTTATTTAATCAGCTGGCTAGCCAGCTGGCTAACTAGATAATTCAGCTATTTGTTTCAGCTGTCTAGCCAGCTGGCTAGCAGATCAAGTCAACTAGCTATGTCACCTGGCTTTCCAGGTGAGAAGCTAGGTAGCAAGTTAGTTAAGTCAGCTGCCTAGCCATCTGATTAGCTATTTAAATCACCTAGTTAATTCACCAGCTAGCTAGGTTACTAACTAGTTAAGTC
>NW_006974586.1:0-735 GCF_000164805.1 Carlito syrichta | reverse complement strand
CCACCTACCCAAGTGCAGAGTACACAGGTGGTCAATAGCTCTGCTGTCCCTGCCTCCCAGAAAGTTGAGAGTCATGACCTCCCCTATACTGATGCAAACACTGAAAGGAGCAAGTGGGTCCACCCTGGGGAATGAGGAGGGCATGGCAGGCGATTCTGTCCACCCTCTCTGGGGTCCCGGGTCATTGGAAGAGAGCAGGTCTCATGGTGGGGCCCTGAGACGGTTGTGGAGGCTGTGCTTGGGAGCTCACTCCTGTCATTCTGGCACTCTAGGAGGCTGAGGCGGAAGGATGGCCTTAGCCCCTGGGTTTGAGAGCAGCCTGGGCTCCTTGGTGATACCCCGTTTCTATAAGAAACCAAAAAATTGATCCCAGCGTGGTGGCAGTCACCTGTTGTTGCAGTCACTCAGGAGACCACAGTGGGAGAATTGCCAGAGCCTATCCATTGGAGGTCATGGTGGCTGAGAGCAGGCCCCTGTGCTCTGGCCTGGGCGACAGAGCAGGGCTCAGACTTAGAATAATAATACCAACCACTAGCACCATCACAACCACAGGCTGGTCTCAAAGACTCAGTCTGGCATCCCGGCACTTTGGAGTCCCAGGAGAGTGGATGACCTGAGGCTGCGGATTTGACACCAGCCCAGGACATAGAGCAAGACCTCTTCTTGGCTATCAAAATTAAATACAAATATTAGGCGGGCATGTGGGTGCAGGCCTGTCCTTCGAGGCACTCAGGG
>NW_006974585.1:0-637 GCF_000164805.1 Carlito syrichta | reverse complement strand
GCCACCAACCTGTGTTATGATGGGTGCCCATGGCTCTCCAGGGAAAAGTCCCGTGTGGTCATGGGATGATGGAGTGAACGGGAGAGGAAGGGGGCTCTCCCCCTCACCCGAAGGAGCCAAACTAGGAGACTGGAACCTGGGCTGGTCACAGCATCGCAAGTCCTCCTTGATCACACTATGTCCGACGCCCTCCCAAATTCAAGTCAGTCTGTACTGTGAGCTCACAAGTGTCTTTGCCATAGGGCACGAGTGTAGAGGGTAGAGCCAGGCCTTTTGGGAGGTGTGGCCAAAGGCATGGGACAGATATGCCTGTTGGCCAACTTTGAAACCGCCAGCAAATGACAGGTGGGAAAGTGCCTTTTTCTCTTTCATCCATGTCCATGACTCTTCATGCTGAGTTGCAGGGGTGGTGGTGGTAGCTGTGGTGGTGATTATTATTATTTGAAGTTGAAATACAGCTCTGTCACCCAGGCCCTAGCATAGGTGCATGCTCAGGGATACCGCAGACCATACCTGCCAGGATTAGGTGATCCTCATACCTCGGCCCGAGGAGTGACTGGAATCACAGGCCTGTGCCACTGTGGCCAGCTAATCGTTGATTTATTTGGATGACCAAGACGAGGTCTCACCCCAAGTC
>NW_006974584.1:0-744 GCF_000164805.1 Carlito syrichta | reverse complement strand
TACAGCTTTTTCCATCTTAAAAATTGTGTACATTTTCTTGGTGCACTCTGTATTTTCTGCTTGTTAATTTGATTAAATGTTACAAATATGCAATCTTTAGAGAAAAGTTTCCTTATATATATGAGGGAAATGAGGAATCATATTCCCGTCATATTTTAACTAAATTTATATTTTTAGAATACGATTTCCATTGTATCCCCTAGTATTTTCTCTAAGACGTAATGCTGTACTCTGCAACAAAGTATCCAGTTAATCTGATATTTTTAATCACCAAGCATTTAAAATCAGGCACAGAGATAAAACAGAATTTGGGGCCCAATATACAAACCCAAATAACATGAAGATTTACAAATTAGTAAGTATTTGGGCTCCTCATTAATATAAAAATTTAGATAATTGAAAATTCTGGAAAACTGACGATGATCTTAGCTAAAGTGATTTTCAAATCCTGTTAGAAAAACATCTCAAAGGCTGTTACATATGACTAAAAACATCCAAAAGTTTTTAAACTAAAGAAAGTGCTAAAATAGAATGTGGTTGTGCTATAACCGAGCTCCAACAGGATTTGGAGACTATAAAAATAAAACACTACCTCGTGGGAAACCCAATCAGGACCCTTTACAGTGTGGGAGTTTCCCTTTCCTCTCAATAAATACTGTCTTACCAAAAAAAAAAAAAGACTACCTCGTTTAGTGGATTTCGGAATGGTCACTTAAACCTGGAGAAGTTTTAGGATAGATGTGA
>NW_006974583.1:0-788 GCF_000164805.1 Carlito syrichta | reverse complement strand
GCAAAAAACATAATTTCATTATTTTTTTAGTGTCCGAGTAGTATTTCATTGTGAATTTGGGTACATTTTCTTTATCTAGTCATTCACTGATGGACACGCAGGTTGGTTCTTTATCTTTGCTATTGTGAATAGCACAGTGATAAACATATGAGTGCAGGTATCTTTTTGATATGTTGATTTATTTTCCTTTGAGTAGATACCCAGTAGTGGGATAGCTGTGTTGAATAGCAGTTCTATTTTTAGTTCTTTGAGAAATCTCCATACTGTTTACATTAATTTACATTCCCAGTTGTATATAAGCATTTCCTTTTTCCACATCCACCCCAATATCTGTTGTTCTTTGACTTTTTTAGTAATAGGCATTCTGATTTGTGTAAGATATTTCACTGTGGCTTTAATTTACATTTCTCTGATGTTTAGTGATGTTGAACTTTTAAAAAAATATACTTGGTTATTTGTATGTCTTCTTTTGAAAATGTCTATTCATATCTTTTGCCTACTTTTTAGTGAGATTTTTATTTTGTTGTTGTTGAGCTGTTTGAGTTCCTTGTATATTCTGGATATCAGTCCTTCATAGAATGCATAGTTTGCAAATATTTTCTCTCATTCTGTAGGTAATCTGTCCACACCACTGATTATTTATTGTGCTGTGCAGAAATGCTTTGGGGTTGAATTTTTAGCTCTGCCTATGTCCACGAAGGATCTAAAATTCCATCTTGTGAGGAGATATTCTTATGTTTTCCTGGTTTTTTATAAGACAAAAATCACCAGTAGCCTGAGCCATGTTG
>NW_006974582.1:0-815 GCF_000164805.1 Carlito syrichta | reverse complement strand
TTAAAAATTGTGTACATTTTCTTGGTGCACTCTGTATTTTCTCCTTGTTAATTTTGATTAAATGTTACAAATATGCAATCTTTAGAGAAAAGTTTCCCTTATATATATGAGGGAAATAAAGAATCATATTCCCGTCATATTTTAACTAAATTTATATTTTTAGAATACTATTTCCATTGTATCCCCTAGTATTTTCTCTATCTAAGACGTAATGCTGTACTCTGCAACAAAGTATCCAGTTAATCTGATATTTTTAATCACCAAGCATTTAAAATCAGGCACAGAGATAAAATAGAATTTGGGGCCCAATATACATAAACCCAAATAACATGGAAATTTACAAATTAGTAAGTATTTGGGCTCCTCATTAATATAAAAATTTAGATAATTGAAAATTCTGGAAAACTGACGATGATCTTAGCTAAAGTGATTTTCAAATCCTGTTAGAAAAACATCTCAAAGGCTGTTACATATGACTAAAAACATCCAAAAGTTTCTAAACTAAAGAAAGTGCTAAAATAGAATGTGGTTGTGCTATAACCGAGCTCCAACAGGATTTGGAGACTATAAAAATAAAACACTACCTCGTGGGAAACCCAATCAGGACCCTTTACAGTGTGGGAGTTTCCCTTCCCTCTCAATAAATATTGTCTTACCAAAAAAAAAAAAAAAAAAGACTACCTCGTTTAGTGGATTTCTGAATGGTCACTTAAACCTGGAGAAGTTTTAGGATAGATGTGAACACATGGTTTTATTCACTTCTTGGGAATAAAATCCACTATGTCTTCCTCATTGGACAGAGCACTGTATGCAAG
>NW_006974581.1:5283-6793 GCF_000164805.1 Carlito syrichta | reverse complement strand
ACAATGCTGTGATAAAAAATCGTGTGCAGGTATCTTTTTTATACAGTGATTTGAGTCTTCAGGGTATATTTCCAGTAGGGGGATTGTAGGGTCATATGAGCGGTTGATGTTTAAAGAGTTTAGGAATCGCCACACTGCTTTCCACAGAGGGTGCACTAGTTTACACTCCCACCAACAGTGTAGTAGTGTTCCCTTTCACTACACCCTCTCCAACAACTGTTATTTTTTGAGTTATTGATAATTGCCATTCTGACTGGAGTTAGGTGGTATCTCAGTGTGGTTTTGATTTGCATCTCCCTGATGATTAGTGAGGTTGAACATTTCTTCATGTGTTTGTTGGCTGCTCAGATGTCTTCCTTTGTGAAGTGTCTGTTCATTTATTTTGCCCATTTTACAATGGGGTTGTGTTTTTCTTTTCAGCACGTTTGAGTTCCTTGTAGATCCAAGATGTTAAGCCTTTGTCAGACCTGGAGTTGGCAAATACTTTTTCCCAGTCTGTAGGCTGTCTCACTGCACTCATGATGGTTTATTTGGCTTTGCAGAAGCTTGTCAGTTTAATGAAGTCCCACTTGTCTACTTTATCCCTTATGGCGTGTGGGTTTCAGGTTTTGTTCAGGAACTGGATGCCATTTCCAATTGCCATGAGGGTATGTCCTCATTTTCTAAGGTTTTTATGGTTTGAGGTTTTACATTTAGGTCTCTGATCCATTTGGAGTTAATTTTTGTATATGGGGATAGCTAGCGGTCCTGTTTCAATCTTCTGCATGTGGTCAGCCAGTTTTCCCAGCACCATTTACTGAATAAGTTCTCCTCTCCCCAGTCATAGGTGATGGAGGTTTTGTCAAAGATGAGTTGATTGAGAAATTGAGGTTTTGTTTCTGGAATCTCAATTCTATTTCATTGATCTATATGCCTGTTCCTATACCAATACCAAGCTGTTTTCATGATTGTAGCTTTATAGTAAAGTTTGAAGTTTGGCAATGTGATACCACTTGCTTTGTTTTTTTTTCCTGAGGATTGTTCTGGCTATTCTTGGTCGTTTGTGTTTCCATATGAATTCCTGTGTTTCCTAGGTGTGAGAAGAATGTTGCTGGTAATTTGTTAGGTATTGCATTGAATCTGTAGATTGCCTTAGGTAAGATGGACATCTTCACAGTTTTGATTCTTCCAATCCATGAGCATGGGATATTTTTCCACTTGTTTGTGTCATCTTTGATTTCTTTGAGCAGAGTTTTGTAGTTTTCATTGTAAAGGTCTTTCAAGTTTCTGGTTAGGAAGATGCCAAGGTATTACATTTTTTTGGTAGCTATTGTGAATGGAATTGTGGTTTTTATTTGGGTTTCTGTTTGTTTATTATTGGTGTAAAAAAATGCGATTGTCTTTTGCAAACTTATTCTATATCCTGAGACTTTGCCAAAGGCCTTTATCAGTGTAAGGAGGTTTTTGACAGATTCTCTTGGGTTTTCAAGGTACACACTCATGTCATCTGAAAAGAGAGATAATTTGACTT
>NW_006974581.1:0-5253 GCF_000164805.1 Carlito syrichta | reverse complement strand
GCAGGGATGAAGCTGATTTGGTCATGATGGATGATTTTTGAGATGTGTTGTTAAATCTGGTTTGCTAGGATCTTGTTGAGAATTTTAGCATCTATGTTCATCAAAGATATTGGCCTGTAGTTCTCTTTCTTTGTTGGATCTTTACCTGGCTTAGGTATCAATGTGATGTTAGCTTCATAAAATGATTTGGGGAGGGTTCTATCTTTCTCAATCACCTGAAATACCTTCAGTAGGATTGGAATCAGCTCCTCCTTAAATGTCTTGTAGAATTCTGCTGGAAAGCCATCTGGTCCAGGGCTTT
Source organism: Carlito syrichta (assembly GCF_000164805.1). Classification (NCBI taxonomy): domain Eukaryota; kingdom Metazoa; phylum Chordata; class Mammalia; order Primates; family Tarsiidae; genus Carlito; species Carlito syrichta. The sequence goes on along the minus strand of NW_006974581.1, from coordinate 4,952 downwards.
CTTTCATAGGTATTTTTTCTTATTACATAGTCAATTTCCTTGATTGTTATTGGTCTATTTAGGGTCTATATTTCTTCTTGTTTCAACCTAGGCAGGTTGTGTGATGACAAAAAGTCCTCCATTTCATTGAGGTTTTCAAGTTTGTTTCCATACAAGTGCACACAGTAGTCTGTAATGATCTTTTGTATTTCTTCAGGGTCAGATGTGACTTCATCTTTTGTATTTCTGATTGTGCTATTTGAGTTTTTCTTTCTTTTTCTTGGTCAGGCTAGCTAGGGGACCATCGATCTTGTTTATCCTTTCAAAGAACCAACTTTTTGTTTCATTGATTTATTTTGTATTATCTTTTTGTCTTCTTTGTCCTTGATTTCGGCTTTTCTTTTGGTGATCTGGATTCTTCTGCTGAAATAAGGGTTTTTGTGGTCTTTCTTTTCCAGCTTCCTTAGGTGGTCTGTTAGGCTGTTAATTTGTGTTCCTTCCATTTTCTTCATGTGTGTTTGTAGGGATATATATCCCCCTCTTACTACAGCTTTTAAGGCATCCTAGAGATTTTGGTAAGATGTTTCTTCATTTTCATTTGTTTCCCGGTATCTATTGATCTCTGTTTTAATTTCATTAGTGACCCAGGAGTTGTTTAGCATCATACTGTTTAGTGTCCATGTCTTTGTGGGTTTTGGGGGGACCTTAGTGGTATTAATGTTTATTTGTATTCCACTGTAGTCCGAGAAGTTGCAAGTTAGAATTTCAGTCCTTTTCAATTTGCTTATGCTTCATTTATGGCAATTATGTGGTCGATCTTAGAATATGTTCCATGCGGTGATGAGTAGAATGTGTATTATGAGGTCTCTGGATGTAGTGTTCTGTAGGTATCAATTAAGTCCATTTGGTCAAGCGTCACATGAGAGTCTGGATCTCATTGCTGATTTTTGTCCTGATGGTCTGTCTAGGGTTGTGAGTGGGGTATTAAAGCCCCATTTATGGTGTTAGAGTCAATATCTTTCTTTAGTTTTCCTTGGAGTTGCTTTATAAAACTTGGTGCACCTATGTTAGGTGCATATATGTTTGGGATAGATATTTCTTGTTGATGGTGTGAACCTCTTATCATTATGTAGTGACCCTCTGTATGTTTTTTAAATTTTGGTAGCTTTAATGGTATTTTGTCTGAAATTAGGATCGCAACTCCTACTTTGTTTTTTGGTCCATTCACCAGAAAATTTGTTTCCCATCCTCTTACTTTGAGTCTGTGCATGTCCTGTCTAGTGAGATGGGTCTCTTGAAGGCAGTATATTGTTGCCTGGTGTATTTTATCTATTTTGCCATTCTATGTCTTTTCAGTGGTGCGTTTAGTCCATTCATGTTCAGGCTAATTATCGAAATGTGAGAGTTTGTCCCTACCATAGTGTTCTTATAGAGTTGTTCTTCCACTTGGTTTATTGTCTTTTTTTTGTTTTTGGTGTTGGTTCCAGTGTACTTTATTCTTTTTCCTGTACGCTTGTGAAGAACGTTGTTCTTTTTTCCCCCTTTTCTTTTGTGTTTAGTAATTTCTTAAGTGTTTCATGTAGAGGTGGTTTGGTGGCAGCATAAGTTCTTAGGAATTGGATATCTGGGAAAGATTTTAATTCTCCCTCGCTGATGAAGCTTAATCTGGCTGTGTAGGTAATTCTTGCTTGAAATTGTTTACCTTGTAGGACTTTGAAAATAGGGCTCCAAATTCTACTAGCCTTCAGGGTTTCTGTAGATAAATCTGCTGCTATTCTAATTGGTTTTCCATGGTTGGTGATCTGGCCTTTTTCTCTTCCTGCCTTTAGGATTTTTTCTTTTATGCCTACTTTGTTTAGGCGAATTATTATGTGTCTAGGAGTTGGTCTTCACATTTGTTGTCTTGCAGGGATTCTCTGAATCTATTGTATTTGAATTTTTGCATCATTGATTAGATAAGGGAAGTTTTCTTGAATGATCTCATGGAAGGTTTGTTCCAGTGTGGTCTCTGTCTCTCTGCCTCAGGAAGGTCAATTACTCTTAGGTTCGGTCTCTTGAAGTAATTGCTCATCTCTTAAAAGTTTTTTCCTGTTTTTTTGAGCTTGTTTTCTGTTTTTTTTTTTAGAGTTTGGGTTAGTTCTATATTTTGGTCCTCAAGCTATGAGATTATTTCTTCTGCTTGGGTAATTTTGCTTTCCATGCTTATTAGTTTGTTATTTATTTCATTCACAGTATTCTTTATTACTGTTATCTCAAATATCAGTTCCTTTCTAGTTTCTTCTTGAGTCTCTTCAATTCTTTTTAATCTCTCCATTAATGTCTTGATATCTAGGTTTGTAATTTGAGACCATTCTGGGGGCTCTTCGTTGTTTGCATTCCAAAGTCATTTTTCTTAGTGTCTGCCCCCCTGAAGTCTGGGAGAGACCTATATTCTTCTTTTGGTTTTTCTTCATTTGTGTAGATTTTTCTCTTGTCCCTGGAGCAAAAGGAGGTACAAAAGAGGAAAATAACTGAGGAAGAGGGGGTCATTAGGAAGTTAGAAAGAGAGAAGAGTGAGTGGGAAAACAGACATACATACCAACTAACAGGTAAAAAGAGACACAAGGTCGGAGAGAAGTGGGAAAAAAAAAAACAGAAGGAAAATTCCCTAAAGAATACTGGTAGTTACACAGAGACTGACCAATAAGATCATGAAACAGATAGTGTAAGTTAGAAAGCAAACAATAGTGAGCAAAAGGTACAGTCAGAATGATAAAACCAAAGGTGAAAATAAGAGATCAAAGTAGTTCTGTGATCTTTCCTTGAGTCCTGATCTCCAGCCTCTCCCCTGTTTTTGTTGCAGGCAGTTAGCCTGCTGCCTGGGAGTTCTGTAACTCTTAGTTGTCTCAGTCTGTTTAGTGTAGGGGAGGGGCTTTGTCTCCTGTGTAACGACGTCACCATGGGAACCGAGGTGGAGGCTCTGATAGGTGGGCGGGGTGATGTAGATCTGCCTGGAGAATGGCTGAGGTGGTAGTTCCACTTTCACTTTTAGGGATGCTCATCTGGGATCACCTGCACAGCTGGGTGCTGGATCCGGACTGTCACCAGCACGCTGGGGTGGAGGAGAGGGTCGGGCATTCCCTTCTCTGGAGCTGGAAGCCTCTGATCAGCACCTTACACAAGCTTGGGGTTCTGCTCCCTTACTCAAGCTTGAAGTCGCATGCTGAGTGCCTCAGCCAGGGTGGGCCCAGACCTCCAGACCTCCAAAGCTCCAAAGGGCAGGTGGTGGCCCTGAGTCCCTCACAGAGCACTTCCGCCAGAAATGGGACCGGTATCTCTGTGGGGTGGGCACCCAGAGCCTCCTTGGGTGACTGGCAGTTTGGTGCTGGGTGCTGGGTGTCATGATGTAGCCAGGGAGGGAGCTGGGACCCAGGACTCCTGAGCAGATGGGAGTCACATATAGTGGAGCATTCGCAGCTAGGGGCTGCAATGTCTGGCCCTACGTTGGACTGAACGTCCCTGGGCCTCATACCAGTGCAAATGGCATTAGGTAGGGGGCTGTGGGAAGAAAAGTAAGAATCTTTTTATGAACAAACATTTGGAGAGTCTCACAAATCCACCTATGCCATCACCATCTCGTGGAATCTCCAACTGCTATTTTTTGATTTATTGATAATTACCATTCAGACTGGAGTTAGGTGATATCTCAGTGTGGTTTTCATTTGAATCTCCTTGCTGATTAGTGAGGTTGAACATTTCTTTATGTGTCTGTTGGCCGCTTGAATGTCTTCCTTTGAGAAGTGTCTGTTCATATATTTTGCCCCACTTTATAATGGGGTTGTTTTTTTTTTAATATCAGCACGTTTGAGTTCCGCATATTCAAGATGTTTAAGCCTTTGTTGGACCTGGAGTTGGCAAATACTTTTGCCCAGTCTGTGGGCTGTCTCCCTACTCTCTTGATGGTTTCTTTGAATTTGTAGAAGCTTGTCAGTTTAATGAGGTCCCACCTGTCTATCTTATCTCTTACGGCTTGTGGGTTTCAGGTTTTGTTCAGGAATTGGATGCCAGTTCCAATTTCCATAAGTGTGTCCTGCATTTTCTAAGGTTCTTATGGTTTGAGGTTTTACATTTAGGTCTCTGATCCATTTAGAGTTAATTTTTGTATAGGAGGATAGATAGGGGTCTTGTTTGAGTGTTCTGCATGTGGTCAGTCAGTTTTCCCAGCACCATTTACTGAATAGGTTCTCCTCTCCCCACTGGTGGTTGCTGGAGGCTTTGTCGAAGATTAGTTGGTTGAGAAATTGAGGTTTTGTTTCTGGAATCTATATGCCTGTTCCTGTACCAGTACCTAGCTGTTTTGATTATTGTAGGTCTATAGTAAAGTTTGAAGTCTGGTAGTGTGATACCTCCTGCTTTTTTTTTTTTTTTTTTTGCTGAAGATTGTTCTGGATATTCTTGGTCATTTGTGTTTCTATATGAATTCCTGTAATTTTTTTTCTAACTCTCAGAAGAATGTTGCTGTTAATGTGATGGGTATTGCATTAAATCTGTAGACCGCCTTAGTAGAATGGACAATCAGAAAAGAGAAGGTGATCAGGGGTATCCAAATAGGAAAAGAAGAAGTGAAGTTATCTGTCTTTCCTGATGACATTATTGTATACCCTGAAAACCCAAGAGAATCTGTCATATCCTCCTTGCACTGATAAAGGACTTTGGCAAAGTCTCAGGGTATAAAATAAATGTGCAAAAGACAATTACATTACATTTCTTTACACCAATAATAAACAAACAGAACCCCCCCAAAAAGCACAATCCCATTCATAATAGCCACAAAAAAATGAAATACCTTGGCATCTTCCTAACCAGAGATGTGAAAGACCTTTATGATGAAAACTACCAAACACTGCTCAAAGAAATCAAGGATGACACAAACAAGCGGAAAAATATCCCATGCTCATGGATTGAAAGAATCAACATTATAAAGAAATTTATTT
>NW_006974580.1:0-4649 GCF_000164805.1 Carlito syrichta | reverse complement strand
CCATTCATAATCCACGAAACGAGGTACTATTTTGTTTGTTAGCAAAGCAGTATTTATTGAGAGGACGGAGAATCACCCACACTGGGATGAGACCTGAGGAGGTTGCCAACGATGTAGTCTTTTATTATTATGGTCACCAAATGCTATTGGAGCATGGTTATAGCACAATCACATACTATTTTAGCACTTTCTTTAGTTTAGAAACTTTTGGATGTTTTTAGTATTATGTCACAGCCTTTGAGCCGTTTTTCTAACAGGATTTGAACATCACTTTAGCTATGATCTTTGTCAATTTTCCAGAATTTTCAATTATCTAAACTTTTATTCAAATGCACAACCCAAATACTTAATACATTGTAAATCTCCAATTTAATTTGGTTTATATATATTGGACCCTAAATTCTCTTTTTTCTGTGTACCTGATTTTAAAAGCTTCGTGATTAAAAGTATCAGATTAATCAGATACTTTGTTGCAGAGTACAGCATTATGTCTTAGGTAGAGAAAATACTAGGCGATTCAAAGGAAATATCTTTTTAAAAATATAAATTGTTTTAAAATATAAAGGGAATGTGATTTTATGTTTCCTTCAAATATATGAGGGAAACTTTCCTCTAAGGATTGCACATCTGTAACATTTAATGAAAGTTAACAAGCAGAAAATACAAAATGCTCGAAGAAAAATTACACAAATTTTAAGAATGGAAAAAGCTGTATTGAATTACAATACTGGTTTATTATCTAAAATTTTTAAGATTTATTATGCATTCTGTCTTCTGAATAGCACTTAGGTACACTGAATCTCAAGATTCAATCATCTAAGAATGATATAGATCTGGAACCTCAACCAGTTTCAATATAGGCAGAATAAAAACTGCAGAATTTTTATGAGGAACACTGTAGTTGTCAATTTTGAAGGCAGAAGTATATGATGTATACTAACATATTAAAAGGAAAAGGAGTTATCTTAAAATATTATAAACTTCTTAATATATCAATCCCTGCATAATGAACATTTCTACACACAATGCTGAATTAAAAACATTTTTATAGTAAAAATAAATTTTAAAAAATGAAGTCAGTTGCATGTTTTACAGCTTTCACTTATTTAATTATTTAATTATATATTTTAATTTTTAAAAAAATGTCGGGTACAGTTCAGAGTTAGATATACAAATATTGATTATGCAGGGTTCCTGGTTGATGAGGTATGCCCCTCACTTACCTAGTAGTATCCCTCCAATACCAATCTCCCCCCTCCCACATTTTACATGACTGCCAATCATTTACTTACAGCACTATAAGTGATCAATTTCAGCTCATGTGTGAGAACATATGTAACTCTGTTCTTTGTTTCTGTGATAAATCACTGAAAATGTACCTCATATCCATCAAAAGTTCTTCTATCTGTCCTTTTTTATGACTGCATAACATTCCACTGTGTATACACCACATTTATTTTATTCTTTTAAGCTTTGATGGGCAACATTGTTAGTACCATGTATTTTTGCAGTTGTTATTAGAGATGCAAAAAACATACTGGTGCAGGTATCCTTTTGGTAAAATGATTTGAGTTCCTCCAGGTATATTCTCTACAGCGTATTACTGAGTCACAAGGTAAGTCAATATCTTGTCACTTTACAAACCACCACACTGTTTTCCAAAGGTGTTGTTTACTTTTCAGTCCACATGCAGTATAGAAGCATTTTTTTCCCAAATCCTTACCTGCATCTCTTATTGTTTGTTTTAATAATGATGGGCAGTCTACATGGGGTATGTAATATTTCAAAGTGGTCTCATTTGCATTTCTTTGATGATGAGCGAGTCTGAGCAATTTTCATGTGTCTGCTGGCTGCCCGTATCTCTTCCTATTAAAAGTGTCCAATCGCGTATTTTACACACTTTTAAAAGCAAATGTTTGTCTGTTTTTTCTGAGTGTTTGATTTACTTGTAGATCCTAGATGTTATGCCTTTTTACAGATATATAGGTGGGGAAACATTTTTCCCATTCTCTGGGCTGTATCCCTGCTCTTCTGATGGTTTCTTTTGTTTTGCAGAAGTATATTAATTTGATGGGATCCCACTTGTCTAACTTACTTCTTAAGGCTTGTGTATTTAGGGTTCTGAAGAGGAATAGTTTCGAGTTCCAGTTTACCTAATGGTGTCTCCTGCAATTTATAAGATTACTATAATTCGGTGTTTTACGTTTAGGTCTTTAATCCATTTAGAGTTAATGTGTATGGTGATAGATAGGGTTCCTGTTTCTATCTGGTACATGTGTCAGTCTCTCCCAGCACCATTTACTGAATATGTCTCATTACTATTGAGTCTTCGAAGTTTCTCCAAAGATGGCCTGCTTGAAAACTTGAGGATTTCATTCTCTATCCTGATCCATTGACCTATGGACCTATTCTTGTACTAATACCGGGCTGTGTTTATTACTGTAAACATATAGTAAAGTTTGAAGTCTAGAACAGAGATAACTCCTGCTTTGTTTCTTTTGATACGATTCTTTTGGCTATTCTTGAGGGTTTATGATTTCATATGAATACTTTTTTTTGATTAGGAGTCTCACTCTGTCGCCCAAACTGGAGTTCAGTGGCTACGCCCGACCACCGCAGCCTCGACCTGCTGTGCTCCGGTGATACTTCCGCCTCAGACTTCCAAGTAGCCAGAATGACAGACTTGTGCTACCACGCCCAGCTTCTTATTGGATTTATTGTAGTGTTGAGGTCTCGCTGCCCAGGTGGGATTCGAACCCGTGGGCTCAGGGAATCCACTCAACTCAGCCTCCTAAAGGCATGGGATTACAGGCTGTGCCACCGAGCCCGAATCATATTAAATCATTATTGTAATTTCCAGGTCTGTGAAGAATGATATTAACTTAATGGTTATTTCATTGAATCTGTAGATTTCCCCAAAGTCTAATTTTTACATTAATGAGGTAATCAAAGTCAGGGAAACAAACATGTCAAATTGTCATTTATGTCATCAGTCTCAGAACTTTGACATCATAATGGGAGGGACCTTGACTACAGAGCAATACTTAGGATTCAAGGTCTTGCATACAGTGCTCTGTCCAATGCGGAAGACATGGTGGATTTTATTCCCAAGAAGTGAATAAAACCATGTGTTCACATCTATCCTAAAACTTCTCCAGGTTTAAGTGACCATTCAGAAATCCACTAAACGAGGTAGTCTTTTTTTTTTTGGTAAGACAATATTTATTGAGAGGGAAGGGAAACTCCCACACTGTAAAGGGTCCTGATTGGGTTTCCCACGAGGTAGTGTTTTATTTTTATAGTCTCCAAATCCTGTTGGAGCTCGGTTATAGCACAACCACATTCTATTTTAGCACTTTCTTTAGTTTAGAAACTTTTGGATGTTTTTAGTCATATGTAACAGTCTTTGAGATGTTTTTCTAACAGGATTTGAAAATCACTTTAGCTAAGATCATCGTCAGTTTTCCAGAATTTTCAATTATCTAAATTTTTATATTAATGAGGAGCCCAAATACTTACTAATTTGTAAATCTCCATGTTATTTGGGTTTATGTATATTGGGCCCCAAATTCTGTTTTATCTCTGTGCCTGATTGTAAATGCTTGGTGATTAAAAATATCAGATTAACTGGATACTTTGTTGCAGAGTACAGCATTACGTCTTAGATAGAGAAAATACTAGGGGTACAATGGAAATAGTATTCTAAAAATATAAATTTAGTTAAAATATGACGGGAATATGATTCTTTATTTCCCTCATATATATAAGGGAAACTTTTCTCTAAAGATTGCATATTTGTAACATTTAATCAAAATTAACAAGCAGAAAATACAGAGTGCACCAAGAAAATGTACACAATTTTTAAGAATGGAAAAAGCTGTAATAAGTTACGATACTGTTTTATTTTCTAAAATTTTTAAGATTTAATAATCCTTCTGCCTTCTGAAAAGCAGTTAGGTACTCTAAATCTCAAGGTTCAGTATTCTAAGAACGATATAGATCTGGAATCTCAACAATATTCAATTTAGGCAGGATAAAATATTCAAAATTTGTGTGAGAAACACTGTAGTTATCAATTTTGAGGCAGAATTATACCATGTATTCCAACGGTTTAAAGGGAAAATGAGTTATCATTGGACTATTATACAATTCTTAAAAAATGAATCCCTGAATAATGAACATTTCTAGGCCCAATCCTTAATTGCAACTAATATTAAAGTAAAAAAAAAATTTTAAATAGAATAAACAAATAGGTCATTTGCATGTTTTACAGCTTTCATTTACGTATTTATTTAATATATATTTTAATTTTTGAAAAAATGTGGGGTACAATTCAGAGTTAGATATACAAACATTGATTATACTGTGTCCCCTGTTGATTTGGTATGCCCCTCCCATCCTTAACAGTATCCCTCCACTGCCAATCTCACCCTTCCCCCATAACAGTTTTCCACTACTGCCAATCACTTTCTTACAGCACTATAAGTGATCAAGTTCAGCTCATGAGTGAGAAAATATGGAACTCTGTTTTTGTTTGTGTGATAAATCACTGAAAATGACCTACCAGATGTTCAGCAAACGTTCTGCAAAATCCTTTTATCTGTCCTTTTTATGGCTGCATAATAATCCACTGAGTATGTACCACATTT
>NW_006974579.1:6461-11095 GCF_000164805.1 Carlito syrichta | reverse complement strand
TCCCAGTCAGGAGATGGGAGTCTCTTCTGAGCTCTTCCCTGCTCTTGCCGCCAGACTGAGATACACCTCAGAAGTGACCTCCTCTGGACCCTGGAAAGGCCATGCCAGGTTCAGCTGGTGTCTTTGGGGACTAGCTGTAGCCAGTCAGAGAAAAAGGCAGAAAGAGCCAGGCTCAGGGTGGATTTGGGTGTGGGGAGGGGTGGACCTCGCATAAACTTTGCGACGTCCTAGAAGCAGGACCTGGGAGCTCCTTGAGGGAGCTTGGCATCCTTGGAGGCCAGGGGTGGGGGGACTTGAGGGAGGTGGTTCAGGGGTCTGGGCTACTCCGAGTGGGAGGCCTTGGGGCAGGGCAGCAGTCTGAAGTCGAAATGTTTCAGGGGAGTCACTGTGAGCGGGCGCCGCGAGTGTGTGCTCCTCACATCCACTCCAGTGGCACAGGACCTCCCCAGGGCACCACTCTCTTTCTCGTGATGCTGGACACGGCAGTGACGGATCGTCTAGACAGGAGGGAGCCTGAGGACCAGGGCAGTGTGACAATTGGGTCCTGAGACCTCAGAGGAGAGATCCCTCTTACTGAGCTGTGAGCGCTCACACTCTGGAAACCTCATCTCTTGAGTATCACGGCTGCCCTCGGAGCTGGGCTCAGTGCCCATCTTGCAGGCAAGCAAGGGGAGGCTCAGGGTCCGGGCAGGGGAAGCCCCAGGCTGTCTGGCTGCCAAGCTGCAGAAGGGCTGGGCTGAGCTAGACACCGCCCCTCCCTCGCGAGGGACAGTGAAGCCAGACCCTCTGAGGTCCCACAGCACACGAGCGTCTGAGCCGTTCCCTCCTGCCCAGGGCCTCCACGTTTTCAACTGTCCTCAGAGAAGTTGGGCCTGGGCCTTGGTGTCCCCTTCGTCTGTGTCCCAGAACTTGGCCTAGGTGTAGCATGACAGGGAGCAGACGGGGGTTGGCTCTGGGTCAAGGGCCCTTTCCAATGGACTTTGGTGAGTGAGGACGCTGGCCAACTTGGAGAAGAGTTATAAGGCGGGTGGCAGTGGCCCTCACTGGAGCAGTGGGCTGAAACCAGAGGCCCACCTGGGCAGGACAAGCTCATAGCCGTCCCCCTCACCTTAGCTCTGTGGGGGCAGTTTGATCCAGAGAGAAGGAGGAGACACTCCGGGAAGACTGGAGGGTGGTCATCCAGGTCACCTTCCTGGAGGAGGGGATGTTTGAGCTCTGAGAGCAGATGGGGCCTGGATGGGAGGGGAGAGGCGGAGGGCATTCCCTGTGAGCAAACACCCAGAGACTGGGCCCTGCCCTATCCAATCCTCCCTCACAGTCCTCCAGCCTCCCTGCCCAGGCCTCAGCACCAGGAATTCCAAGTAACCAGAGAAGTCCAGTTGCCCTAGATGGCCGCAGATAGCTAAAGCCTTGAGCCCAAGCAGTGCTTTAGAGCCTGGTTAGGGGGTGGAGCCCCTCCCTGAGACTGAGTGGCATGGCCAGGACAGGAGTTGGGCAGGGGGGAGCCGGCTCCGGGAAGCCGGACCATGGCCCCTTGGTCAGCATGGGACCCTATTGTCTGACGATGCCTGGGGCCCCTGACTCCACTCCAGGCAGGTCCTGGGAGGGGGCTCCTGGTGGGGCTCCAGGTAGCCTCACAGCCACCCCTCTGCATGAACTACAGCCTGTCACGTCAGCTGGAGCCCCTGACCCAGCCGGCTGGGAACACAAAGACCAAGAAGAACACAGACAACACCCAGGGCTGGAGCAAGTGAGGGCCTGGATCAGGGCGGACCAGACCTGGTTGCTTCAGGGAGCCAGGCTGCTGTGAGCCTCCGTTTCCTTCTCTGTGAAATGGGGTGCTGCTAATGATCTCTCGGACACCTGGGGTGGATGGGATTCGAGCGACCCACTGAGCACTGAGCCCATGCCTGGAGCACACAGTGCAGCCGTGGGGGTGGGGAGATGGGGAGGTGGCTGTGTCCCTGGAGAGGCTCCCAAGTAAGCGGGCCTGCTGTCCAGCTGCCAGACCCCTGGGGCAGAGTGCAGGACCACCAGCAGGGCAGACCCCAGGGGCCAGCTCAGATGCAGCCCCTACCTCAGCAGGGGCATCCCTGACACATTCACTTGGTGCTAGGGTGGCTTCTCTGGTTCCACGTGGAAGGGACCCCGCTGAGTCCCTCCATGTGGAAGCTCCCTCCCCTGCAAGAGTCCTTGGTCACTGCATCCTGGGCTCATGAGGCCACACGAGGTGGGTTCCAGGGAAGGAGGGACATGAGAGAAGAAGGAAGGCGACTGAGTTTCCAGTAGTGGGCAAGAAAATGTTTCCTGTTTGGGAGGGGAAATACTTGTTATTAGTAGCAATGCCATACTTGCATATTGCATTTAACCCTGCTTTCTCGCTAGCTTTCTCGCTAGCCTGGGGATTGTTATTTTGTTCTTTGTTCTCCTGTCTTAATTCCAGTGAGATGCAGAATCTCACAGTCCACAGACAAATAAGAATCTGCATGGTCATTTGGTTGTTTCATGGTAGGAGCATATCAGGGCCCTCAGTTGGGCCCAGGCCGAGCTGCCCCTTGGAGCCCTGGGTATCCAGGCTGTGGGCGAACACACAGCCATAACCTCTGGAATGCAGGTGTCCTTAAAAACGGAGTTGTTTGCAGGCACCGAGTTCTGACCCAGGATGGTGGCTGCCTTTCTGCAGTTTTTCAGGAAGAGGAACGTTTCCTGCTTCTCTGGCTGAGGTTTCTTCTGACCACCGTTTGGGGGCCTACAGATTTCAAAGCCAGACTCTGGTCTCCATCAGCACTCAGTGGGGAGAGTTGTAGACAGCAGCCCAAGGGCAGTACAGAAAGGGCTCGGCCAGAGAATGATCACCAGCCAGTGAACCAAGGGTGGGAAGGACTTTGCCTCCCCGGTCTCCCTCCAGGGGCCTGGGCTCCTTATCCCCCGACTTTGGAATTCCCGTCCTGTTTCTTTTGTCTCCAAGGGGAAGGGTTTGTCTCACAGAGTTCTAGGCTCGAGCGGGCCTTGTTCTATCAACACTCACCCTCGCTCTCCCTCGATGGCCAAGGGGAAGCTCCGCCACGTGGCTCTGAGGCCCTCTGCCTCGGGTGGCCGCCAGCTCACAGACTCGGTCCGTGGGTCCCGACTTGCTTTAGTGCAGGAGCTGGGCCTGCCCTTTCGAGCCGCAGCTGCTGGGATGCGCCTTTTTGTCAACGGCCTGGGCTTTGGCCACATTATGGGGCGTGTGAGCCCCTTCTGTGGGGGCGACTGAAAGCTTGAGAGGGAGAAGGGAGGCCACTAAGTCTGACGAACCACAGGCATACAGGGACAGAGCCACTCCTGCTGCACACTGGAGTGTGTCCTGTCTGCACGGCAAGCATACTGCATAAGGTCCCTGCTGGCCTCCTGAGCTCGCCCATGGGGGATTCTCCCACACATCCTCCCCTCAAACCTAGGCAGGGATTTCCACCTCATCTCCTGGACACTATCCGAAAAAGCCAGAGCCTTGGACTTATCCCCCTCACTTCGCTCTGACAACCAAGACCTAGCCATTCCTTCCCCCCCAAAGCCCCTGCTCTGCCCACCCAGACCAGACTGCACTCCAAGAGGCCACATGCCGTCTCACAGCACAAGTGACCCTCAGGACTCACCCCAAGGGGACCCACCCTCTCACCGCATGACTGACCCTCGGGTCCCACCTCCAGGCCACCTACCCTCTCACAGTACACATAAGCCTTGGGACCCGCCCCAAGGTCACATGCCCTCACAGTACAACTGACCAGCAGCACCCACAGGGTGACCCACCCTCTCACAGCACAGCTGGCCCTGGGGACCCACCCCAAGGTCATGTGCCCTCTCCCAGCACAAAACCCTGGATTCTAAAGCTAAAAGGATCGAGGGCTCACTGCAGAAAAGAGCAGGGTGGCCTAAGAGGAGTTTACTCACAAACTTCAGATGGAAGACACCCTCTCAAAGGGGTCAGCCAGGAGCTGGGCCTTTCCTGCATGACTCAAGGGGTCTTGGGAATTGGATCCCATCTGGCTTGCCAGAACTGTGAAAGGTAACGCATTTAGTTCAAAATTCTTACTTGGCTTTATTTATTATTTCACAAACAACTTCTGAACCCAGTCTAGATTTAAAAAAAAAAAGCCCAAGCAAACTCATGTAGTTGAAAACAGAAACCCTTGGAGCGTTAAGATGTGAGAGAGAATGTATCCATGACCCTGGCTGCAGCAAGAGATCAATAGGCCCCATGGGAAACTTTGCCAGAAGGCTGATGAGAGTTCTACTTCAGTTCACACTTCTACATCAATCAGTTAAAAGAGAAACTTTACACAAAATAAATTTTGCAGTTTAGAGTTTATTTGAGCAAAAAGAAAACATAGGAATCAGGCAACAATTTGCATTCAAAATGGTTTAGCATGCTCCACCCCACTGTCAGTGTAGGTTTTTTTTTTTTGAGTTGGAATCTCACTCTGTTGGCCAGGCTGGAGCGCAGTTGCACACTCACAGTCACCTCAAGCATTGGCCTGCTGGGCTCTAGCGATCCTTCACTTCAGCCTTCCAAGTGTGCTACCACACCTGGCCAATTTTTTTATTGTAAAGACCGAGGTCTCACCAAGTTGCCCGGGCTGGCCTCGAACCCATGG